>NW_026067902.1:21707305-21767082 GCF_014885135.2 Alexandromys fortis
AAAAAAAAAAAAAGTGAAACCAATCACTGAATGTTGCCCTCCAGTCTCTCAACACATGTATGCACACACAAAACACAGCATCAAGATAAATAAGACACAGCTCCTGTCCTCAGAGTACTAACAATATAGTGAACTTTAATAATGTAAGGAGAATAATGTCTTGAGGTACTTTACTCTAATGCAAGTATTCTATGTATTTAATGGACGCTCTGGAAGTAAATCAGAAGCCTGTGAGAAAAACTGTGAGTCAGGCCAACTTTTGTGAGAAATTCTCCTTTGAAAAGTGAAAGTCAAGCCGGGCGGTGGTGGCGCATGCCTTTAATCCCAGCACTCAGGAGGCAGAGGCAGGCGGATCTCTGTGAGTTCGAGACCAGCTTGGTCTACAAGAGCTAGTTCCAGGACAGGCTCCAAAACCAGAGAAACCCTGTCTCAAAAAACCAAAAAAAAAAAAAAAAAAAAAAAAAAGTGAAAGTCAGTGATAGGATTATGACATATAACAGAAGTGGATAATTTAAAATAATTAAGGTCAAGATAATAGTTTTGTTTAAAATTCAAAAGTGAATCCTATGTTTAAGAATAATTTGGATGCAGAAGCAGTAATAAACTGGCACAATAAATGTGGAGCTCTCATTTCTTCAGTAACAGGGACATAAAGTCCAGATTCTGGTATCTTTTGGTTAATCCAAACCACTTTAGAGTCAGCTTTTTAAAAAGAACCAGTAGCTATAAAAAAACATGTGAATTTTCTCAGTGGCCTACACACCTGTAACAGTGTCACAGGTCTTACTTAACATGAACAAAAAAACCTCTGAGTTGGGTAACACTTCAGGGCTGGGGGCTCCAAGCATCTAATGAGTACTTCACTCCAGCTGCGGCCTTGTAGGAATAGAGGCACAGTTTTGGGAAGGTTTCGATCTATTTAGAGAAACTGGACACCTTGCTTATGTGAAAGCTCCTGGCTTTTTAAATGATGGCTCACTTAAATGTGGACCAGTTGAATTCCACTTTCTAGTTTGTCTTAAGGTAATGATTCCTTAGCACAATAGGGTTATATATGTTTCAGCCATTTTTATGTTGGCATGAACCTGGCTATAGGTTTTGTTTTGTTTTGTGAGACCAGGTCTGATATTGTAACCCAGGATGATCTGGAACTCACTAAGGAGCCAAGCTGCCTAAGAAACAGTAACCTGACTCAGTCACATCATGTCCAGCTCAATTACCTTTTCTAAAACTACAGAATAAAAACTACAAAAACTTAGCACACTTCAAAAATCTATAAGCAATATAAACAAAAAGCTTATCACTCTCTCCTAATGACTTAACTAAATTTAGTTCTAATGACCTTTTGTCATTTCAGTATTGAATATTTAATCATTCAATATTGAATCCAAAACTTAAAGACCCCAGCAAACTCACTAAGATGGTCTACCTTCTTACTCCCAATGTTCCCTCACTGTGTTTCAACCACAACTGTTGTCTGAGGTTTCCGTCGCCCGGTTCCTGCAGTCATTAAGTCCCAAAAAAATCAGAGGTCTGTCTACATTAACTATAAACTGATTGGCCCATTAGCTCAGGCTTCTTATTAACTCTTATAACTTACAATAACCCATTATTCTTGTCTATGCTAGCCACATGGCTCAGTACCTTTTTCAGCAAGGCAGTCTCACATCTTGCTTCTTCTGTGGTAGGCTCACAACTGCAGAAAGAGCTTCCTTCTTCCCAGAATACTCCTGTTCTCATTGACCCGCCTCTATTCCGTTTGGCTGTCCCGCCTATACTTCTTGCCTGGCTACTGGCCAATCAGCATTTATTTAAAATATAATTGACAGAATATAAACCATTCTACCACACCACACAACATCCTCTACTTCGTAACAACTTTCTTCCACCCTAGTGTCTCCACTTGATTACCCCCAAAATATGTAATTGAAAGCTTGCTTCTTCAGTATCAGCTAATGAGTCCTCCTCAAAAAAAAAAAAAAAAAACCAGATACCTCCTTGCCATTCTAATACTTATGACTGAGATAATCTAATTTATTAACTTAAAAATATTTTTGTTCCTCTCTTATTAACATGGCCAATGATTCATGTAAAGTGGCCTTTCACTGTATCTCACACAATATCATATGGAATAGTAGATGTTCAACATGTAATAACCGAGAAAGTCAAAGAGAAATATGAAAAGTCCCAACCTTCCTCTCAGTTTATTAACATGTCACATCTGTCAGTCTCTATGAAGACAGTAAAATATTTTGTGGGTTTCGTCCTAGGAGAAAATTTCAATATGCAATGTTGTTGTTGTACTAATAACTCAACCTCTGTTCCTAAAGCAGCTGCTAGGGTGAAACATCCCCCATTTTCTTACAATTTATTTTTAAAATTTATTTTATGTGCATTGGTGTGAAGGTGTCAGATCCCCTGGAACTGGAATTAGACAGCTGTGAGTTGCCACATGAGTGCTGGGAAATGAACCTGGGTCTTCTGGAAGAGCGGCCAATGCCCTTAACCACTGAGTCATCGCTCCAGTCCCAGGAACATCCCTTTTTAGGTGAACTTTTTTAGGTTTCTATGGCAGGGAAGCACAAGATTCCAGAAAGACCTCTAATGATACAGAGAAGTACAAGCAGCTACATTCTTATAGGCCAGACAAAAGCCATTCAATATGGAAATTTCTCAATCTGTGTCATTCAGAAAAAAAAAAAAAATCCAAGCTAAGACTAGACTGTTTCCAGGAACCAGGTGCTCTGTATCCAAGGAGCCAAAGTAGAATATTAACAAAGAGGAGGAAAGGATTCTCCTGATAGATTATCTTAGACAAAGACCATGAGGCAAGAAATATCTCAGGTGAGAAAATAATACTGTAAAACAGATAGTCCAGTGCACAACACATGGTCAAAATAAGGCTGCTCTTTACTAAGAAAAACATCTTTTGAGTAGGGAAATTTGAAACTTACACTTAAAAAAGAAAACCTGTCTTGCAGATTAAAGTAAAAAGTGGGGAGGGAGCCAAGTGAATGAAACACAGCTGAGAAATATAAAATAAGGATAATAACTGGAAAATGGGTCAGAAAAATCAAATGGCAAAAAGGCATACTCTACTGCTCAGGGTGCTTCTGAAGCTCCACTCTCTAAGTTGTATTTCCATGCATTTTTCAAGCGACTCTAACCTCCACAGTAAAGTTATTCTAAACAAAGACTTAATGGCATAATCACCTCCACTCTACTAATCACCCATGTGGCCTGTCCCAGACAGCACTATAATATACTGCTGTGCATCACTGTTATGTTCTGTTATACCTCTTACATCTATGTTCTACAGCAGGGAAACATAAGATTCCAGAAGGACCTCTAAGACAGAGGTACAAGCAGGTACATTCTGGTAAGGCAGGGAGAAAGGGATACTCTACTCCAGCAGCTGTCTTGGGACAGCTGTCTGGGCTGAGTTAATAGTACAACAGTGCACTGATTAATTTGTGAAAACTCACAGAACCTTTTTAAACTCAGAGTGTCTGGTAGAGAGTAAGCACTAAACAAGTACGTTTTAATTTTAATAGGAGAGTACTTTTCCTTGAGTTTTTACTGTACATGCAACATATATAGTTTCAAAAAGAGCACTGAGGAAGGGCAGCAGAACTTGTCTATCAGGCAGCAGGAGCAAAATAAAGATGCAGTATTTAAAATACTGTGGTCCAGATAAAAGTGAGGTTCTTCAATATACAGTCCGTAATATACATGCATCACAGTAATCTAATGTTTTTTATATCACTGACTCATAAATACCACCCAAACGTTTAAACACATTTCCCATGCCAAGGATCAAAGTAACTATACATTTTAAAACAAAACAACAAAAAATAGATAAAGAAATGTAGTCTAGAAAACACATAAATGTATTCAAGTATTTAGCTGAGACTGCAATAAGGAATATCAGCTCTGTGGAAAACAGAATGGCTGCTCAATAGTGTTAAAGTAAAAAGCAAGCTTTCTGAAGAAAGGGCTTAACTCGAAGCTAAAGTTAAAATGATGTATTATTAGAAGTTTTCGTAACTCAGAAGTTGGAAGCTGAAGGATCAGCTGAAGGTCACCAGCTACAGAGTGAGTTTGAAGCCAGCCTGAGATACACAGACTTTCTCAAAAGAAAAAAACAAACAAAAATAATATCAGAGGACAAGCAGAGAAAAGACAATTTACAGGAAGAATGTCACTGGTGTTCAACCTCACTTAAAAAAAAAATCACTCTAGTAGAAATTAGTTACAATTAAAATGACTTTTTTCACCTACTCAACTACTGAAAAATAACAGTATCAGTACAATCTATTCTTCTATATATCTTATGGGAATGCAGGTGTCCTACATTTAGTGTAGTTTGGCAACAGCACCTCCCCACCCCCCAAAAAGAAATCATTTAAAACCTATATACACATATATACCCCTCAGAACCAGAAATTTTACAACTAAAAATTAATTCAAGAAAAACAGATATACTCAAGACTATGCATAAAGCTATGGTAATTGCAAATTAATAAAGAAGGAAGGGAAGGAACTTACTAGAGGCTCATCAACAAAAGACTAAAAGTAAATCTTCTGTGACTAAGTGTTATTATGAGGCAAACTATATACAAGCTGACACAGTAAGGATGAGGAGGTAGGCTTTGAAACAGCCAGATACATCATGATCTCAGTTTGAGATAATTTCTACAAGTGGGTTTGTTCAAGGAAGAGTCACAACATGTCATGGCAGTCAGAAGACACAGAAATTACAGAAATTACTTTTATTTTCTTCTTTTACAACAGGAAAAAAAATGAAACAAAATAATCCGAGCTCTAAAAATATTAAACTGTCCATTCAGCACTGAAGATTTCAGTAACCTATTATGCTTGAGAAACTGGGTTCAAGACATGTTTAGTTCTGACAATTACGTATCTTATATAAGAGCTGGAGCAAGAATTTAAATCCCTAACCTCTTGGTTCTGCTCTGTGCCTTATTTAGATGTGCCTAGAAAGGAGGCTTTATTTACGGAAGTAATCTTTGGAAGGGGTGGATATTCTCTATTATCTGCAGTTTTACTAGTGTTAAGTATAAGCACATAGCACCTATAGAAAAAAAAATTCCATAATCAGGCCCCCAAACATCACCACCTCAAAACATGTGATGGTACCACACAGACATTCATCTCCATGTGTTTATCACTCACAGTTGCCTTGGACGTCTCATTAACCCCTTAATATTCAGCTATTCACAAGTTCACGGAATATACTAGATGCTACCAGAACTTTTGTAACAAGGATCAACGCTGGCTTCAAATCAGCCTCATCAGCCTCATTGATTCCCTTGACAGTGAAGCACTTAAATATCGTCAAACCATGGTTCTTACTCAGAAAGAGAAAGGCATGTGGCAAAAAAAAAAAAAAAAAAAAGGCATCACCGGGGGAAAATACATTCACTTAGTCTATCAACATTTCATTTCTGGGGTCTTTATAAGTCAAAGATTACACTAAAGGCATACAGAACACATTTTCCAAAGCTACCAACCAACAGACACAGATAACGCATTCTGAGTATCTTCAAGACCCATGAATTCAAACCATTCTATTACTATTTATCTATTTAGGTCAGCAGTTTTAATAGCAAACAAAGCTGGAATGAATCAAGGATATTAATCATGGCTTCTACATCTGCATAAGGATTTTTTAGCACATTCCTTAGTTGTATTTATAGATTGTGTGAATACGTTGTGAAGCATTATGGATACAGTAATGCTGATGCCCACCAGATTATGACAATTTGAAAAATGCCAAGTTGATTTCTTAAAATAAGTGAAAGGTTTTCTATCCACAGAAAAAGCATGCACCAAAAAATAAAATAAAATCATGTGAGTTTGAACCCTGGGCCCACATATGCTAAGCACAGGCTCTATTTTTCCTGCCCCTGGGCGACACGTAGAACTGACACTTGCTGCCTCATCAATGACTTAACGTTTGCTGCACAAGCCTGCAAACAAGAGGAATAGAATTTGGATCCCAGGTACCCATTTAAATGCCAGGCAGATGTTGGGGCATATCTGTAATCACAACACTTCAGAGGTAGTGACAGAATCCCTGGAACAAACTGGCTGCCTAGGCTTACCTGACTAGCTGAAGGGGTGAGTTTGGGGTTCAGCAAAAGACCCTGTCTCAGTGATAAAGTGAAGAGTGGTCAAGGAAGACACTGGGCACTGAAACCTCTACGGCACACGTGAACTCATTCCCCACCTCCAAAATCAAAAACAAACAAAAAAGCCTGTGGGCAATTTCTATGGCACAACCAAACATGCATACTGCTTTGTCAGAAATAACGAATGAAGGTCAATTATTTTTTCTCCATTTATAAATCTCAAGCTGCAGAGTATTTCTCTAAAGCTAAGCATTGTTACATTTTTATTCAAACACACATTTTTTTCAGAGAGTGAAAACCTGAAGAAACAGAGCAGCACGTTAAGTATAGAGGGCTAAAAGCGTGGCCCCTAAGCAATTATAAGGAACCTCAAAGAACTAGACCTCAAAGAACTTGACATAAAACACAGTACTCCATTTTGGGGGGAAAAAAATCAGATGATCAATTTCCTCTCTCACTTGGAAAATATGGTGACTTCCAAGTTCCTAAGACAATCCATTCCACCCTCAGACAAACCACATTAGGAACTTAGCTTTTCTCTCTAAACATGGAACAAAAGTCTGCTCTTTTCCCTTAAACTTTCACCTGCTCATTCTACTTTTACGCCCAGGAACAGAGTGTGATTCATTCTTACCAAGTGAAAAACATCATGAGACTCCTATTTGGAGCTAGTTCACTAAGTTTCCTCAAAGCCCCACTTGACCAGTTCCTAAAACTTGTCCTCATCTAATCTATTTTCTGAATATCACACTGATGGATTAGACTTACCACAAGAGTTATGTGTGTGTCAGGAAAGAATAATAACACTTGAGATAAAGATGTTAGATGATAGAGTAGGCACACTTCTAAAACAATTCACCACATTCTCTTTGGGACATCATCCGTTCTCTATTACACTCCCTAAATTAAAGTCAATATAGTTTCTTAGAAGGCCATGGCCAGTACTTTCCAAGACAATCATTTAACCTTCCAGGAAAAAAAATAGTTTCAGATCCATAGATGACTGTAAATCTACTTCAAAAGGTTTTTTTTTTTTTTTGTATGACCAGACAAGACCCTGTCTGAAATTTTCAAGGTGACCTAGGAGGAAACTGATACAGCCCACACCTTTAAAGTGACCAGAGGTGAATTTTACTTTTTATAATACTAAATTCTCAGTCCAAGGATGTTCTGATCATCCATTTTTGAACATGGTAATGCATGAATGATGAAGCCAGTGTCATAACAAGTCTCTCCTATAAGAACACACAGGAGTTTCTCAAACATGAGAATGTGCTGTGTCTTTTCAGAGTTCCAGTGGTTCCCTGGCTGTCAAAATAAGCTCTGTCCATTCCTCTACCTCCCAGAGTAGCTTCATTACTAGTGGAAACCACCGCTTCTGTTACAAATTCACAATCCAAATGCATCCTTTACTTATAAAACAAAAAGTTAGCATTGGATTATTCTAAATCATTTGGTTTTGCCAACAGTCATTTTGGATTATGTGAGGGAAATGGAGTTTGCAGGTCTACACACAGACTAACTGGGTAGACACATTGCTAACCCCAAATCCTAAATAACCCCTCAAGAGGAAATCATGTAATTTTCATCACTTCCATGTCTCTGGAAAAGATAGATTTGACAGCCCAACTCAGTTGTAATCACTACCACAAAGACAGTAAAACATTTAGATTAAAAGCTGGGTCAAAGATGGGGATAGTGAGTCCCTGGGTAATAAGGATATAAACGTTTTATTATCTTTGCATTTTTCTATTTAAAAACTTCAAAACACAAAAGCATCTCACTCCCTGCTACTTGAGAACTCTACTTCTTGCCAAGATCCAGGAGCACAGAAATAGTGCTTTTACAAAAGACTGAATCATGGATCTGTGGCAGGGATATAAGAATAGGTACCATATTTTCCAGGGCTGACTACCAGTATCTATGATCTATCCCTAAAAACAAAGGAGATGATGATTTCCCCAAAATAAATTATTTTAGGGTCATCACAGATAACATATTCATGAAAACGGAAGGTAGAAATTGGCTAGGCAGTTTAAGGTGAAAGACCCCAAAGAAAAGTGACCACTTTTATTGGGGAGGGGGAGGTGCCATTTTTCAGTGGGGACACTGAACTGACAGTAATGAAGACAAACTTTCTACCGAGGCAGACATAATACAACCCTAATAGTTTGACCTAAGTATCTTATAATCCCAAGCTTTAGTATAGTCATTTATTTAAATAATATGGTCTTTGAACTAGCTAGTTTTTAGGTCAACTTGGCACTAAATATGGTCATCTGGGAAGAAGGCATCTAAATTGAAAAAAAAAAAAGTACTGCTACAGGACTGGTCTGCAGGGAAGTCTGTCAAACAATTTCTTGATTGATTTGTGAGAGCCCAGCTCACTGTGTGTGATGGTACCCCTTGCCAGAGGGTTCTGGGTGCTATAGTAAAGCAAGATGAACAAGTCATGGAGAGTAAGCCACTCCTCCATGACCTCTGCATCAATTCCTGCCTCCAGGTTCCTGGCTCTGCCTTGAGTTCCTGCCCTGACTTCCTTTAATGATGTACTTTAAAATGGAAATGTAATCAAAACAAACTCTTTTCTCCCAAGTTGTTTATGGTCATAATGTTTCATCATAGGCATAGAAACCCTAACTATGACAGTCCTATTTAATAAAAATCCTTTTCCATTCCAAATTTCCTCACTTCTGTGAAACAGAAAGGACCTGTAAATTACCTGGTATGTTTAGCATGTGTTACTTAGAGGTTACTCTACACTAGGAACTTGTTAGTATTTATACTTGTGATGATGAATTACTACTACCAGTAATAATTTCAACAGAAAGCTAACATTCTGGTGCTATCTATGTGAAGACACATGCTTTGTGACTGGTTCCTCTGGGCTGGACTTGATTATTGCTACTTTGAATCAAAACTGCTCTGACCAATGGAAGATCTCGGGAGACTGGGTTTATTAAGATTCACTAAGATAGTGAAAACCAAATAGATGGTGCATACAATTACATGTTAATCTAACTGTGATATACACAAGAAAATTCCCTAAGAGTTCTCTAATTACAAAGATGAACTTTTGTTTCCAGATCTGTTTTACTACTAGTGATTAAATTTAACCATACAGTTGTACTTTACCCCTCTTCATACAGGATTTCATTTTAAAATTACTATCAAGCATTTTTCTGTATGATTTATTACCAGAAGCATAATGTATTTCCTTCTTTTAATATAGAAGCACAAATAAAGATGTTATGCACACTTTCTTGTGTGTGCAGACAGACTATAAAATATCAGCAATTGTGCTCAAAAAAGCTCAGCAAGCATCAGCCTACTACTACAAAAAGTAACAACAAAAAAAGTTTTGTAGATGTTGGCCAGAAGAATGCCTTATAAAAGTTATTCTGAGAAAACATTATTTAATGATAAACTCCACTGTTCTCTGAATCAAGTAAAAGCTGAGAAAGAATAAATCAAAAGTGCAAGCCATATAAATAAATATTTAAACAGAAACTCAACCTTAGAAGGGATAGTCAGAAAGTCTGACAACAGAGCTAGTACTTCACAGCAGATGGTGTAAAAATAAATTTAAATGCACCTTTTACTGAAATGTCCTATCTTTGACAAATCACTGAAATTTAAAACAGTATTGGATAAACAGTGAGAATTAAGCAACAAACAAAAAACGCTTACAAATATTTAACAAGGCTATATTATAACACCTATGAAATGACAGGACACTAAATAGGGCATAGGTAAATGCAAAAATGAAAGTAAGTCTAGCAGTGTATTGTATTTACACATTAAGCTACCTACGAGCATAGAAAATGAAATAGTAACAATCACCACACCACCCACCTGTACAAAAACACTTAAGAGGAAAATGGCATAGTAAATAAAAAATTTTCAGCAGTGTCTCCAACATGTACATGCACAGTCCAAAAAACTACTAATATCTAACACAATGCCTTACTTATAGCAAGCATGTAAATATGTATAGAATTGCAGTGGCCATTTTCTGATATGAAAAAGCTGTATTATTAGCAAATAAATTTTGATATATTTTAATTAGATTGTGTCCAGAAAAGGTGAAAAGCAAAATTAATAATAAAGCAAATGTGAAGCTGGGAGTGGTGGAGCAGGTCTTTCATCTCAGCACTTGGGAAGTGAACACAGATAGATCTCTTATGAGTCCAACATCAGTCTGGTCTATGTAGTTAGTTCCAAGATAGCCAGGGTCAGACAGCAAGACTGTATCCAAAAAAAAGAAAGGAAGGAAGGAAATAAAAAGACAGAAAAGTAGGTAAATGAAAGGAAGGAATACAATATCTATCTAAGTGGTTAGTTAAATAGAACAAACCCTATCTTTGAACAGAGGAGGTCTAAGTCCATATCCCAAATCTTATTACTTTATCTGGATTTTATGAGGAATTCTTTAACTTCAGCTTGGCTTTCTCCATCTATAGTGTAAGCTAAATAATACTACGGACCTTACTCCAAAGCTAATGAGCACAGCTGGAAAGGTTTTTTTTTTTAAGTATTTATTTACTTATTATGTATACAATAAATATTCTGTGTGTATGTCTGCAGGCCAGAAGAGGGCACCAGACCTCATTACAGATGGTTGTGAGCCACCATGTGGTTGCCAGGAGTTGAACTCAGGACCTTTGGAAGAGCAGGCAATGCTCTTAACCACTGAGCCATCTCTCCAGCCCCCAGGGAAAGTTTTTAAATACAAATAAATCTCCAATAAAAAGAACCAGTGTATCTAAGAAAAATGGTGACTACAAAGCGAGGACAAGCAAAGTGTGCAGCGAGCCCAGTACATCTGTGATACCACAACAGAGGTCCCCCAAAATGAAGTTGTCAAAGGGTCAACATGCTGGTGCTTCCAGTAGCCAAGTACAGGAAAAAAAGCATAAAAATACTGACAGTGGGCCAAAAGTCATACTAATATAAGTATGTATATGAGAAGAGAGACCCTTCTACCAAATACCAACTTACTAAAAGTGAGAGAAACCATGGTCATAAAAAAATCATGGGCAAACATCACTGTAATCGTGCAGATAAGAATTACCAACAAATGATAAGGTAGTGGATAGATATGTGCAAGAAAACAGTATTTTCTAGGCCACAGAAATCTACTCAGAAGCTGCTTATTAGAAAAAATGTTAAAAACATTTTTAAAAAAAAAAAACAGTTAAGAAGCATGGCAAGCATCTTCGACAAATTTTCAGTTGGTCTCACCAACCTCCTGACTAAATGCACTACTACAACTCTCTAACATGGTACTGTTGCCAAAATGCACACCTTGAGTTAAGGAACATTCTGCAAATACCTGCCCAGTACTCTTCAGCCAGTGTCAAAATATAAAGAGAAATTAAAGAGCTATTTCAGATCACAGGAGACTAAGTATACAAGCATGGACTACATCCTGAATTAGGGAAACTTGTACAGTATTAGTAAATAGTGGCAGTGTCAGTGGACAATATTATCTATGTGTTAACTGTTTCATTCGACTATGCAAGATTTTGGGATACTGACTGAAGGTTTGTGTATATTCTTTGTAAAGAATCCCTACTTTTTAAGGTCTAATATATTTTAAAAAAAAAAAAGATAGTTTTCTCCCAACTTTACAGAACTACTTTGAGATTCTGATGCTGCAAGAAGCAGACACTTGGTCTGCAGTTACCCAAATACACCTTAAAGTCTATGGGAACAAACTGCACTGTCAACTTAGAATTCTAGGCCTAAGCCAAGGGGATCAAAGAGTATTTGGATTCCAAATTTAAAGAGAGAAAAAAATTGTTTTTTAAGTATTAGCTTTGTCACTGAACATAAGATACAAAAATATGACTTTTATGAAGCAAAACAGCAATATGAGTAGCTATAATTACCAATAAATGCCAACTATCTTCCAACAGCTCTGTCCTCTAAGACAAAAATCAACCCCCGAGGCTGGGCGGTGGTGGCACAAGCCTTTAATCCCAGTACTCAGGAGGCAGAGGCAGGCAGATCTCTGTGAGTTCGAGGTCAGCCTGATATACAAGAGCTAGTTCCAGGACAGCCTCCAAAAACTACAAAGAAATCCTGTCTCAAGAAAACAAAAAAAGAGCTAGTTCCAGGACAGGCTCCAAAACTACAGAGAAACTCCGTCTCAGAAAATTAAAAAAAAAAAAAAAAATCAACTCTCAAGAATACGGAGATGGACAAGAGAATGGCAGACAGGTATATTTACCTCATCTCTTCAATGTTTCTACCTTCACCTTTTACTCATCTAAATGGAAAGGGAGAAGTAAATACGGTTCAGACTGTTCATGGCCAATGATTAGGAGTTTGCAACGCCAAACCTGTTCTTCACCTCAAATAACCTTTTGTCTTCCAATCGATGAAGCTTTCTGGAGCATAACTTTTAGAGCAGCACATCTCCTACTTTTACATTAAATGCTGGCCCAACTGGGCTAATATTGTCATATATCAACAATTACAAATTATTCACTTCAAAGCTCTTTCTAGTGAAGGAGTCCCAGACAAGTACCAGTGTGAGTGTGAGTGTGTGTGTGTGTGTGTGTGTGTGTGTGTGTGTGTAAAATACCTGAGCTATTACTCATGTTTCACCCACAACATATAAAATATAAAGGTGCAAAAAGACTACTTCCACAGTACTCATTTGATCTTTTGTTCTTAGCCGTAACCAACACTAAGTCTTTAACCTTTAAGCAAAATAACATTTATCCTGCCGTATGAACTTCAAGATAAATCAGACAGCAGATTGTAGCTACATAAATCATAAGACTTCAGAAATGTAAAGGTGAGTGCACATGAAAAAATGTCTCTTATAAATGATTTTATTTCAACACTTTTTCTCATCTTGGGGGAAAATATACTGCCCCCAGAGTTAAATCATTATCCAAGTCCTACAGTACAAAGAGCTAGCATTTATTTCTAATAACTGAAAAGAATTGTCTGAGAGAATGACCCAGGCTCTATTATTCCATACCCCCAATACTTACACCTGGAACATAGTATACGTCAAAAACGTTAGCTCCTCTGCTTCCACCAGTATTTTATAATGCTCAATAAATGCTTGCTGTGTTACCACATTCAGTATCCACAATAATGTCTGTGCCAACCCTAGAAGCAGTAAACAATGTGGAAGATGAACTGGATCTGACTAATAAGTGCTACAGCATCCTCATTTCCATCTGTCTGCCTGATACAACCATGCCAGCCCATCATTCTAATGTCCATGAATGATTAAGCTCTTTGGGTCTCCTGTGCTGAAATATTTAGTGAGCTCTAAGATATGGAGGACTTACATAATGGCTTTTAATTGAAGGACACTTCCTTACTGAAGAAGACCTAAACTTTTTTTATATGACCTGAATACTTTAATGTTACTGACACTTAGATTATCATACACAGCATAGAGATAATCATTCATTACTGGGTTCGAGCATCTTGCCATTTAGTAATAAAGTAAATTCTTCTAACACCATTCATTTATCATTTGGAAATAATTACTTTAAATAACAAATTAACAAACAAGAATCTGGTGCTGAAGAGACGGTTCAGTGATTAAGATTACTTGCTGCTCTTGGAGAAGATTGGAGTTTGGCTCCCAGCACCCATGTCAACAGGCAGCTCACCTGTTACTCCAGCTAGAGGAGATCCACCTCCTTCTGAACCTCAGTGAGCACCCATACACAGGAATACAAATAAAAAATTAAAATTAAAAAGGGAAGAGGAAGGCCGGGTGGTGGTGGCGCACGCCTTTAATCCCAGCACTTGGGAGGCAGAGGCAGGCGGATCTCTATGAGTTCGAGACCAGCCTGGTCTACAAGAGCTAGTTCCAGGACAGGCTCCAAAACCACAGAGAAACCCTGTCTCGAAAAAAAAAAAATAAATGTAAAAAAGTAAATTATAACATTTAAAAAAAAAGGGAAGAGGAGAGAGACAAAGCAAACAAACAGCAATACAAAACAATTTGCAATTATCGACTGTGCACCCAGAATATCATACAGACAACCGTCTTCAACCTCAAAGGAACAACCAAGAATGTTAACGAAGCAGTCCGGCTGCAGGTGTGTAGACAGCTTGTCTGGGGGTTAGTGCATTTCAAGTCGACTCCAAGTTGGCTTTTATAATTTTTAACTATAGAACAATGCATATGTGTGTAAATCATTTCAGATTTTTCAGTTACCTAGTTAGTCCATGAAAGTAATTAACTGCAAATAAAATTATATAGTAGAATGTAAGTCTTATTCAACCGTTTCACAACTTTATAATTAAAAAAAGGCAAAGTAAAACAAATCTTGAAACTAATGATGTAATGAACAGGAGACTAAGTCAAATTACAAAACAATTAAAACCACTGAGCTAGAAATCATCAGAGCAATCTTACTCATTATATCATTTGGGGAAACTGCGATTCTAAAAATATGTTTTCAAAAGATTACATATCAGACAATGCTTACTACTATATGAACATAATGAACCACCAGCACTCACTATCATGAATACATAAAGGCCAAGAGATGAGTGGAAGCAAGTGAAAAGACAAAGAGATTAGGAAACATAACTTCAGTAATTTGGAGAAAGGGAAAATATAACAGGAAGGGAACCAGAGTCTGCTTGCTGACCTAACCAAGTCTAAATCCCAACTATCATTTATCAGCCTTACCTGACCAGGCTTCAATTTCCTCATCTATAAAATGGACTTAACTATACCTACACCATAGGGTTGTTGCAGTAAACAAATTCATTAAATATGTAAATTAATTCACTAACTCAATTCAGTATCTGGCACATGTAAACACTCTAGGACATTTTACTGAAATTCATTATCTGATAGTCAAGACAGCAAAAGAGTAGTAGAATAAACTGGAACTATGGGGAGGAACAATTTGGTAGTTTTTGTTGTTTTTAGAGGGAGCATTGATTCAGACTTCAAAAGTCACTCTAACTTTATAATCCAAATATATTCCTACATTTATCCCAAGAGAACACTTAGCAAATATGTACCAGGAACACAAACATTCATGACAGTAAATATTTGGAAACAACTCAAATAGCCCCAGGAAAGAAAATACAGTGTGTTAACAAAAGGAGTATTACATGGCAATACCAATGAATTTAAAACAGCATGTTAAAAATGTTTAAATATGCTAGGTGGTGATCATATTCTAGACAGTTATTAATCAAATATTTAATAAAATAGTACTGCAGAAGTCTATACAAGTGCCAATAATAACAGTATGAAACAAGAAATGATTAATCTAGTTTTGAACACCTAACAAGGACTGGGGGTTAAGTATAACCTGCTTTGGTAAAGAATAAAACAAGACAATGCATGTCTCACATACTAAAACATCTGATTTGATTCATGTTAGCTACTAATCAAAGTGATAAAATTTACTGGGGCTTACTTTAGAATAAAATATTTGTAAAAGTTAGAACCTCTCAGCTGGGCGGTGGTGGCGCACTCCTTTAATCCCAGCACTCGGGAGGCAGAGGCAGGCGGATCTCTGTGAGTTCGAGGCCAGCCTGGACTACAATAGCTAGTTCCAGGACAGGAACCAAAAAGCTACGGAGGAAAAACCCTGTCTCGAAAAATCAAAAAAAAATAATAATAATAAATATATAATACAGTTATCAATATATTTTTCTGTTATGAAAGACTGAAAATGCTACAGATCTCTGTTCAATTCAGAAATGGCTAGTAAAACTATGATATTAAAAATTAGCTCCCTAGGAAATCACACTACATTACAAAGTCTCCTGCCTTTCTGTCCTAAGGCCATCAGCTTTGCCAGCACAGAGACCTTTTTCACCAACTATGGGACTAAACTTCCCCAAGCCTCAGTTTTCTCACTTTTATAAAAGGGCAAAGTTAACAGCCATGGCATTTATTAGAACAAGTAGCTGCTATGAAGCCAAAATCTGTGTCTTCCTCAGGCACTGTACCACTGAGCTATAGCCCCAGTTCTGTATACTGTTATGCCCAAATCCGTGAAGTCCCCCAAAAGCCAACAAGGAGATCGAGTCCCGTTTGTAAAAGCAAAGAGCCTTTATTTTATGCAAGTTTGCAAACTCAGTCTCTCCGTATTGGAATAAATGGAGAGCCCCAAGCTCAGCAGTAGTAAATGTGGGGGTGAGGGGTTTCTAAGGCTCAGGACCCCCGATTGGCTGACATTTGTCTAGGGGTGTCCTGGTGGGTGTGCTGGCAGGTGACCCTATCTACAAGGGTTGGAATGTTAGGCATTTCCTTTGGATGGTCTGTTCTTGGGTGGTGCTTGGGTAACCTCAGTTTGAGGTTCTTCCTGCAACCAGGTATTGCTTCAGGGTAAACTACTGAGACTAGGGCCTCTATTAAACTTATGAATGACTGAGTCCTACACTGGCAAGTGATAATGGTTGAAAGTAAAGAACTTCCTTTGGGTCATCTGTTCATATTTAGCTTATCATGGCTGGCTCCTATATAAACTAACAATCCCTCAAATATTAGTGATAATTTAATTGAGTATTTAGAATCATATGGTACTAAAAATACAAAATGAATCTAAGACATTTGGAGACTAATTTCACTCAAAAAACAATCAACAGAAAAAATATTATCATTAAAAGAAACTTAAGTTCTTTGACAATTACCACCCTTTCACAAACTTTGATGGTTTCTGGCGGGAGTGAGGGTGGGGAAGGACTCAGCTTTCTTTAAGGGACTGGCCACTGGGAGTCTGACCAGGCTCCAATGAGGACAATACAAATTAGACTTGGCATATTTTTTTCTCTTTTCTTCTTCTTTCTGTTGGAGGTCACAAGGGTAACAGGATGGATGGACATGGGAGGACTGGGAAGTGAGTGTGATCAGGATGCATTATGTGAAATTCCCAAATAATCAATAAAAATATTGTGCTGGGAAAATAAACTAAGGGACTGGGGAATCAGAGTGCTTGCTCTGCAAACGTGAGGATCTGAGTTCAAATTCCTAGCACTGCATAAAAGCCACTATAGCCACATTATCTATAATCCCAGGACTATGGAGGACAGAGAGGAACTCTGGAGCTTGCTTGCTGGCTGACAGCTTCAATGGGTTCAATGAGAAAATAAGAGGAATAGTTTGAAGAGTGCTAGCGCAGAACACTAAACATCCTTTTCTGGCCTCTACACACACATCACACAAACACAAAAGCGCACATTCACATACACATGCCTGTGCCATGGAAATGAAGGGGACAGAGAAAGGCAGAGAGATGCTGCCCTGGAATTTACTATGCAACCAAAGCTGTGCCAACTTAAAATCCTCTCGCCTCTGCCTTCTGAATAACTAGGATTCCAGCTGTATACCAACCATACAATGTTATTTGTAATAGTAAAGAGCTGGGAATCTACCATTCATTAAGGAGAAAATAGCTATGTAAGTTTTGGGTACAATATGATGGTACATTACAGTGTAAGAAAGAACTATTAACAAGCATATAAAATAGTCGTTATATTAAGTGTATTATCAAGTATGAGTGAATAGTAGTTCTATTGCTTTTTGACCTCTTATTAAAATCTAAATTAACAATAACTATATTTACACTAGAAAAACAAAATTATATACACATGAAGCTTATGTGTATGAAAGGTCTGAAGATTTTACATTTGCTTTTTTAAAAAATAGATCTTTCTTCAACATTAATTGCTCCTACCCATAAACCAAAGTCAATTAAAAGTATCCATTTTACCTTTTTAAGACAGGAACCCACTATGTAGACCACATTGGCCTCTAACTTAGAGATCCACCTGCAGGTCACCAACTTGCTAGGATTGGTTTCCTTATACTTCCTGATTAGCTAAATGTATTTAAGGCAGAGTAATACAAGAATGGGACAAACTGAATGAAGGTAATCAGTTATTACAAACCAAACTATCCTCTTCCTTTGATATGCACTGGAGAACAGACAGCACACATTATATAGGTTGTTCAGACTCAAAGCAATGCAGTATGTGTCTCATCAGTAAATTGTTTTGGTCACTAAAGCGAATTGCTCCTTTGTGAAGTATCAAGACTTAGAAAAAAAAACTGCTAAGGAAAACAAAGGGTGGTTAAAGGTTAGCCTGTTTCATTCACTCTCTTTTTAAAACGCAAAGTTGACCAGTATTTTGGTTTGATGCATTGATTAAATGTTATTTGTTACATATTCTCGACTTCTACCTAGGATTTTGTTGTTGTTGATGTTGTTAATCAAACAAGCCTAATTTTAAGTTCTAGATTTATGCTCATTCAACACCTTAATTTATCAATAAATTTAAAATTAATTCCTAAACCAAATATATAGTTATACATCCAAGGAAGTTATTTCTGAATTAGCAAATTAAACTTACCACAGAATAGCAGGTTATATATCAGGACTAATGATATATTAATTTTTTGCTAGTTCTCATGACCAAAATTGACAGCTTACTCATAAGCTGACAAATTCTTGGTTAGTTCAATTGAAGTTCTAACAGATTAAACCAAGAAGGGTTAACTTCTGGCTAGCAAATCTTTCTCACCAGTAAGAAATCTTAGCTGGATTGCAGCTTGCAAAGCAAGTGTTTACCTCTTGAAATAACTGAACCGGGAAAGGCTCACTTCTCCCACGAAAGTAAACTTCTGATCCCTTTACAGTGATATAAACTGCCAGGAAGATGGCCCTTCCCACCTAAACAGGGAACAGCATCAAATCTACCAGTACCTCCACGATGTACTCAAAGAGGTTTTTTTTTAAATATTTACTTATTATGGATACAATATTGTTTGCATATATGCCGGCAGGCTAGAAGAGGACACCAGACCTCATTACAGATGGTTGTGAGCCACGTGGTTGCTGGGAATCGAACTCGGGTCCTTTGGAAAAGCAGGCAATGCTCTTAACCTCTGAGCCATCTCTCCAGCCCCCTCAAAGAAGTTTTAACAGGCCCTACAAAAATACTTTCTACAGACAGGTGAGTTGTTGTCTAATGAAGGAAAAATGATACAGAACAAGTCCTTCCCAATACCAGTTCTCTATTTATTTGCCCACTCTTTCCTTGATCTTTGCCCAGAACATGAATGAAAATGTTCATGATACATTAGCATTATTTTGCTTGTTAGAGGCAAAGGCAGGCAGATCTCTGTGAATTGGAGGCCAACCAGGGCTATATGAGACATAGCCTCTCTCTTTAAAAAAAAATTTTTTTTCATTCCAATTATCATAGACACAAATTTCATAGACCTAAAGACTAGTTCGAGACTGTTAAGAGTATAGTTACATACACCAATCTGGTCATAGAATATCCAAATGCCAGAGAATAATACAACATTTTACCCGTGTTAACTTCTGAAACTAAATAAATGTGTTTTGATAAACAACCAAGTGAGAATGACTTTCTGGTGTGTTCTTGGTCATTAAGCAAAGCTTAGAGACTAGCATAATGTTAATGTGTTCTTTATAGAACTCTTCAAGTTGGCACTGAAGCCCAGTAGCTTTTTGTTCACCTTTCCAACTAATCTGTTAACGGGGTAGGATGCTTAACCTCCTTGTAATCCCCAACTAGCTAAATGTAGATTATTTAAATTCGTTGAATCTAAGAAGCTGAAATATATAGTGGGACCTCATCTCCCAATGACAACAAAATGGTTAGTAAACCCAGCTTAAAATTTTCTGATGCACAGATCAGTTGTTCAAAAATTATTTTTATCTTTTTATTCAAAATTCATTTTTACTTTACCATGCTCAGGCAGCAATTACTTAAACATGTCAAAAATAATATAATAAAATTAGCAAAATCAAGTGAAGTAGTGTGTCTACAAAATGATATCATTAGAACAAATCATACACTATGAGCATAAAAAGGGCCCATAATGCTTAGTTCAAACTCCTTCAATCACAAACTGTTACCAACTGTGACCCAGAGAGGCTATCACTCACCCTTGACCAGAGAACTAGTCACAAGAAAAATGTCTCCCAATTTCAAGTTTAATGTTCTTTGTGTAATACTACAGTGCATAAAACAGTTAAAGTTAAACAGATATGCAAATAACTTTTGAATAATCACTTTAAGTCTATTTATAATGCAGTATTTTAAAAAAATTCTAGATACCCTAAACCATATTTTTTTGTTTTTTTCTAAACAAACCATTTCTACTTTACCACCCAGCACGTTAAGACAGTCTGAACAAAATTTCACTCTCTGCTTTAAAACTGACATAATTCTCAAAGACAAATGGACAGACATTTCAAAGCCTAAGTAGTCTCATATTTTTTCTTTTGTGTATGGGAATTTAATAAGAAGTTTGACTATCTCAAGGAAAAAACAGCAGATACTGATGAAGAAAAAAATTCAAGGTCAAACTTAATATTGTTCAAAAAAGGAAATCCAAAACAAACACATTCCAACAATACTATATTTGTAAACATCAAAATATATCATACATTGGACATACAGTAGCCACTAAATGTGACCTTCTAGAAAGACAATTAAAACATAGCAAACTACTTACATATATTAACCTGTCATAAGTCTCCACTATGAAACTCCACTTCAGTCAGAATGTGTCTGTGAGTGTGTATATAAACATGTTACATAATTCTTAAACAATGAATTTTTCACAGTGCTTGGCAGGACGTGAAAAATCCAATATGTGAATATCATCAAACTCACAGGTAAAGGAGTATGCACGCAGTTACATAATGAAATATTATAGTCCTTGTTATTTCATGGTAGCACAGCAAATAAATTACTCATCTCTGAACTGGTTTTTGTTTTTGCACGGGTGGGTAAACTATTTTGCAAATTGTCAGTTTTAATCCAAATGTAACTCTTCTAGAAGGTTGGAAAAAAAATGCAGACCTCTCTGTATGAACGTTCCCAACAATTAGTGAGACCTATTAGGCAAGTTCAAGTCACCCTAATCAGAGCAAGGTTGTCTGTCAGTCTTTCTCCTTGGATTCTTCTCAGTCACCAGCAGCAGCATATAATGAGGATGCCTATAATTTCTACCCTTTCCCATCAATGAACTTCTTTATTCCTAACCAGTTTCTCATTTGGCACCATGTAGAAGCCTCAAAAGAAAGAAACTTTCAAATCTTTGAAACTGATAAGATAAATGACTACCTTTCTATTGATAGAGTGAATAGCTCAGAGGCCAACACAATGATTACTCCAGAAGTATCTAGGATAGTTTTAGGTCCTAACTATTATTTCTAGAACTTGAGGAAATCTAACATGTCAAAAAGGAAGTCAATTTTGGCCTTGGGAAATAAAAGGGTAAATCTTCTTTAAAAGATAATAATAATTTTCCCATAATCACTCAGTCTATTTTCTAATTAAATGACCCCAAATGCATAAAATCACACACACACAAATACACACACTCCAAGTGTGTACTGAGCATTATGAAGTAAGGGGCGATAACAGACATGGAAATGAGTAAATGATTACGACTTAAAAATCTAACTTAAGCCGGGCGGTGGTAGCGCACGCCTTTAATCCCAGCACTCGGGAGGCAGAGGCAGGTGGATCTCTGTGAGTTCGAGGCCAGCCTGGTCTACAAGAGCTAGTTCCAGGACAGGCTCCAAAGCCACAGAGAAACCCTGTCTCGAAAAAAAAAAAAAAAATCTAACTTAAGTATGGATCTAGTACACAACACAGGAGGACAGAATGTTGGAGAGAATGGCACAATTGAGTCTCCTGGAGTGAAATTGTTTCCACGAGTTTCTTTTTTGAAAAATTATTTTGAGCATGATAGCATATAGGTTAAAACAGACAACCCAAGACCAGAAAGCTTTGCATCAAATAGGAGGAATAAAGTTGAAACATGTAAGCTAGTATTGAGCTCCATTGAACTCCAAGCAAATTTTACATTATGTGTCCATAATATCTACATAAACATACATTCCTTGAATAACTGACACACAGCTTCCCCATGTTTCTTTCCATTCGGTTCTAGAATACTTTCTAAATATATGTATATAATGTATGCATAGATATACACACACATGCTCCTACTGTGAGGTACATTGGCAGGAGAAATGGTTCTAACCCAGACTTACCTCAATTCTAATTAACCTCCTCTAAAATTACTATAATCCCAACTTGGTATTAAAAAGCCTAGTATACTGACATGGCAGGTGGTTCTGGCTTATTTAAGCACAATAAACAAAATTCTTGGTTTTTCAGCTACTTCACTCCTCCCTCCAAGTACTTTGGCCCAACTGGCAAAGGGCATGTAGTACGGTAGTCACTCAACACAAGTTACAAAGGCCCTTAGCTATTACATCACACGTCCTTAAGTGTTCAAAATTCTATTTAAAAGGCTAATTCATTATATACAATATGGTACATCTTTATCTACTGGACTATCGGTTTTTGCAAATGAAAAACATATATCTGGGTATCAATTTCTGTAAAATGAAATATTCTTTGAAAATAAAATCATGTGTGGCAGCTCCTTTACTCGAGGCTTAAAGCAGTTTACCCTAGAGTACATTTACTGCCTTTTGAAAATTCAGATTAAAAAATTCTTTTATTACATTTATTAGTGTGACTGCATTGGGCACACAGGTGACATATAGGTCAGAGGACAACTTCTGGGAGCAGGCTCCACCATATAAGTGCCAGAACTCAGATCACTAGGCTAATGGTGCAAAGTGACTTTAGCAGTTGAGCCACCTTATTTTTTAAACAGGAATGTGAAACAGTCTCCCACCCATCCCATTCATTTCCTCATCTGACCTGTCACTGTTAACATGAAGCCTTTTACTTAGCAAATCTCCCACTAACTCCTGATTAGATATGAAACCACTTCAGTTAGCTATCTCTCTCTGTTTAAAAAAAGTCTAAATTCAAATAATGCTTTTCAGAAGAGCATTCTAAAAGGCATTATTATATTTCAACACAAAGGCTACCAATTTTAAAAGGTTAACACTTCAAGGAATTGGTAATTGTCACCTTCTTTAAAAGGTTAAAAACAAAGAAAAATAAAGTGTTAAATTCTACTGTAATTAAATCCCTATGACCTATGGTTTAAAGAAAAAAGGAAAAAATAATACAGGCCCATAAACTATACACCTAAGTCCTTGTGGACATTGTTCTATCTCTCGCTTCGTCATAATGTATGATTACAATTAATGAATTTCCATTTCAAAACTTCACCTCCTACATTAAAGATGAGATATACAAATGACCTGATTAAAATCAACATTCCAAGAAAACCACTTTGTGGTTGAGCTAAGGCACAAGTAAACAATGTCAGGTCTAGAAGCAATGATTACCATTTTCTAACATAAAAAAAATTTTTTTTTGCCCTATGAAGAACCTTTTAGTGGATTATACATGCTAAAATAGATTACTCTTTTCCTACCCAAACTAATATTACAAGGTTCCTGGGGAGCAATATATTAATAAGGCAGGATGTATTTCTGAAAACAAATTTAAAAATCTGGATGAATAATTTCCAAATTGTTATTCCAAAACATCAATATCTTGGGGATTAAAACCATCAGAAATATTTTTCATTTTAGTGCAACAAAGGTTCCATCCACTGAGATCTCTCTCACACACCTGCACTTTCAACTTACTATAGTACCCAATAAACGCCCGTTTTGAAACAATCAATTATATGCCTGCACTAGTCAACATCCCATCATTTCTTCCTCAGCCGCAGCAAGGCAATAATACTACTCCCTAAACTACTAAACTGGTAAGACATCTTTCCCCATCTCTAAAATAGATCTGAAGATTTTATCACAGCTGCTTTCTTCCAAGATACTAATAAAAGTTCCCGTCATTCCCTTCAGCATTTCCGCAGTTTTTCTCCTAACCCAGTACTATCTCAGACCGGCGTCTTGATCTCGCTCAAAATAGGTCTAGTCTGCGGAAGGCAGTGACAGTGTACTGCACTGTGAATGGACAGCCAGGTATTTTATGAATGGAGGCGATCACGTGATCCCAGCACCTCCCCGAACTGATATTTCCCACATAACTGTGTCAACATTCTGAGAACTGGGGTAGTTGTTTGTGTGTGCGTCTGTTCTAAAATTTAATCTAAAACTTCTAATCTCCTCACTTCCTGAACTCAAAAATCTACATAAAGAGAAACATGCTTCGAATGTTTTTCTTAGGAAACCCTTTCAAGTTGTCCAAGGTGATGGATGTTTAATTATTTTTTTTTATGAATGAAGTGTGCTATGCAAATGAGGGCGATTCACAAAAAGAGAGAACATGGCGGCCACTTCTGCTTCTAGACTGCACTGACTGCAGCAATCCACCGCCTTCCACACCCGCTCCTCAGTCTGTGCTTTTCGAAGAGGGGGGGGGGGGAGAACGCAGCTTGGCATTTTTCTAGCTAGTTTACGTTAAGCGTGCTTCGGCACTGGCCTCTAAAGCCTTCTCGCGGAGGTCTGACTTGAGGAATGTACTTTATTTAAAGGAATGCGTCCTCATTTAACTCTTCATAACCCTCCAGAAACAAACAAAACTTGAACTCAATTACAAGAAAAACAGACGCCAATATTCTGCCCGAAATTAACTCTCTGCTCAACAGGAAAATCTTGCCGCACCATTATTCCTCCAAGTGGCTGCTAGGTTAAAGGAAAATATTTAACAGGCACAGCGCTTCGTTTCGAAAACATAAGGACAGTCCAAATAAGCAAAAAACGTAAAGTCATGGAATGCTCGAGATGAAGTCACCAACGCGTTCGGCAATGTAAACGGGGCTTTATCGCAGACGAAAGCCAGACACTAGCACTCAAAATTCTCAATTGTTCTTGATGAAGACGGGTTCAATATTCGCAAAGGTTAAAAAAAAAAAAAAAAAAGCTCAACGTCGCCCACACTCCAGGTGTCCTTAATCCTCTTTAATTCTTAAAATGTTTCCTTAACCATTTTAAAAAAAAAAAAAAACTAGAATAGTATAGGTCAGAAGTTTAAAAAGTGGGGCAGGGGGCGAAGGCTTAATCGGCATTTAAGAGTCATTGAGTCATCGAATTAGGATTCAAGAGCAGTTTGCGGCAGGAGGTGCGCCCACACATTAGTTGAAAGAGCTGAGAAGGGAGGATGGCTGGATGGTCAAGGTATTGGGGGGGGGGGTGCCGGAGCGCAGGGCTGGCAAAGGGTAGTTTCTACTCCACTTTGAGCCACCCACATGACTCGGTCTCGGGGACGTCCGATGGCTACAACGCCTCTGCTCGGCACTCGAGAGCCTTTCCCCCAAGCAGGGAGGCGAACGCAAAGCTGGAAAGGGGGTGCTGCCACTAAAGAACCCGGCCCGACAGACACATCGGGCATCTATCACCTCCCGGGCCGGACGGGCTGGGGGAGGGGGCTGCCCGCGGGGCTCACCCAAGCCAGGGCTCGCTTACTCGTTGTCAGAAGTCGCCGTCTCCTCGCTCATCTTTCCCTCACCGTGTTCCGCACAGGAGATGGAGGAGCAACAGCAGGCGGGGAAGCAGCGGCAGCGGCGGCACCGAGGGGCGGCAGGCGGCGGCGGCGGCCGGCGGGGCGCGCAGGCAGCGGCTCGGGGGCCTCACCATGGTGGACGCCTCACCGGGAGCGGCGCCCCGCGAGCCGGGCAGCCCGGCCACCCCCGCAGGGGGGCGGCGGCAGCGAGCGCGGCCGTGGCGACCCCAGCGGTTCGCTGCGCCGAGGCCGGGTGCGACGCCGAGACGGCGCGGGCGGCTGCGGGCGCTGGAAAGGAACGCGGCCGGCGGCTGAGGCGGTGCTGCTTGCTCTCTCAGGGGCGCGACGACAGGAGGGCGACGGGGGCCGGCGGGGGGCAGCCGAGCGCTGGCTGCGGGCGGCGGCGCGGTCCCGCCGAGGTGCCGCGCACCATCTCCCGCCTGGCCGCCGGCTGCCCGCGCGGCGCGCCCGGTCGGCCCTCAGGGGCTCCCCTCAGACGCGCTCCAGCTGGGGGTGGCGGGCAGGGCGCGAAGCGGCCGTCCGAGCCCGAGGGCACAGCGCCGAGCGGCGGCGAGCAGGGCCGAGACCAGCGCAGCTCCGCGGGCCCGCTCCTCACGCCCGCGAGAGGGGAGCCGCGAGGGGGGCGGCGGAAGCTCTCACGCCGCCCGCTCCTTCCGCCGCGCGAACCGGGGGCGCCCGCGGGAGAGGCAGGCGAAATAGTCCCTCGCGACTTCTGGGGCGGCGGGGCTCGCGCGGGAGCCGGCGGGAAGGCGGACGTGGGGCGCGGCTGCGAGCGGGTGGCGCGGGGCCTCCGGCGAGGTGGCGGGGCGGGAGGGGAGAGACCTAAAAGCCAGGGCCCGCAGGCGAATCACTGCAGCTCGAGATCGTGGGCAGCATAACAAGTTTCCAAAAAGTAGTTCCCTCCTCCCCTCGCTTCCCAAATCGTCGGGCAGAGGGAGCGGGGCGAGGAGGGCGGCGGAGGGATATACCGCTGCACCGCGCGCGTGTGCGTGCGCGCGCTCCAAACTCTTGGCACGCCGCGAAAGGGGGCGGGGATGGGAGCTCCGAGCAGAGCTGCTCCGGGACTGGCATTGTTGCGACGCGCAACTCCCCGTTACTCGGCCTGGAATATCCAGGTTGTCTGTGGAAGCAGGCGGCATTTCGCCGGGTGTTCGGGGAAGAAATCCGAAGGCCACTCCGTTCTGCTCAGTGCGCGTGCACGCGCGCGTGTGTGTTGTGTTTTCCTTGCAAAGAATGGAACTGGCATGAGTTCATCTCTAGTTAGTGGGGGTTACAGGCCGGGACTGCAAAGCGAGCTCCTCCTGCTGTCCCTCTAGTTGCATTGCTGCAGTCCCCTTGCTGCTTGCACGGAGAGAGAAAGACTATGAGTGAGTGTGTGTGTGTGTGTGTGTGTGTGTGTGTGTGTAGAAAGAGTTGATTTCAATACCTCGCGGCGCTATTCTCGCTGCGCAAACAGCATGCAATGCAAGGCATTCATCTCTGAAAGCCCGAGTGCTTGTTAATGGAGAACGGCTTCCATTGAAGCCCAGGGTAGGCGGGTTACATGAATCTGGCGCATCCAGCAGCACAGGAAATAACTCCCGCTGCGAGTGAGGTTGCATAACTATAGCGCAGGAGATGCCTGTGTGGCACGAACTCCGCCGAACGGAGGCGGAACGATTGTTGGATAGGCAGCTGTCATGTTTGCATTGTCAGAGGACAATGTAGGCAGTCATCCCAAAAGGTCTTTTTTTCTTAGGAGCCTTCTAGGATTGAGGACTGGAGCCTGGGATCTTTGTGACAGAAGGGCTAGGAACTCCTGGCTCTATAAATTCTATTATCTCTTCTCTATCTACGAAGTCAGCCTAAATACTAGATGGCCTGGGAGACTGAATCCCAAGCGCTCCCAAGTTCCTGTCGCGTCCCTCCAGGCGGTTCTGCTCGAGGCTTCTCACTTTGTTCTCAAGTTTACTTGACCTCCAGGGAAGGAAACTTGCGGCTCCAGCCACCTTGAGGGACAGAACAATTCCAGAGAAGAAGAAAGAGAGAGTGCCTCCCAAGGAAACCGACACTCTCCTGCCAAGGGTTTCCAGGAAGCCTCAGAATTGCTGCTCTCCGGATGAGTACACACCGGTGTGCTAACAGTATTGTGCACATAGGAGTGCCTAAGGTATGTTTGAGGAAGGAATGAGAGCGCTAACCCAACCAGCCGTGCACCAAAAGCCCGTACCCTGGACCAGTGAGGCTCCTTTATATAACTGCCTTCCGGCCACGTCTGCAGAACTGTTCATCTTCCAAGCGAGGAAGGAGCAGTGGTGCGGATGGGAAAGAGAAGTGCGTGGAGCCTGCGCTGAGATCTCTACCCCTACCATTTTTGAACCTGATTGTGATGTGAAGAACCTGACCGCGGGAGTGTTGGTACTAGTCTGCCCTCCAAGTATTCTCACTAACTAGCTTTGCCCACTTAAGTTTAAATCAGTCTGGGCCTGGCTGGCAATTCCCCAAAGGGGGGAGGGGGAGGAAATGAAGCCGGAGAATTGCAAGTTCAAGGTCTGCCAGTCTGGTTGATTTAGCAAGACTCTCAAAATTTAAATTTAAAAGAAGCCAACGATCTAGGGCAGGTGTAGAGTACCCGGGTGGGGGTGAGGGATACCTGAGGCCCTGGGCTAAGTCCTCAATACCGAGGCTGGAGGGAGTCTGAGTCAAGTCTAATCTCTCAAAGACTGTTCTTAAGTCACTTAAACTCTGCCTGTTGCTGTGGGGCTAACAGCACCTATTTCACGGAGCTCTACGTGGGTTACTGGGATTGCAACACACGCAAAGAATTTAGAACAAGTTGTGGCACACACCTTTAATCCCAGCACTCAGGAGGCAGAAGCAGGCGGATCTCTGTGAGTTCAAGGCCATCCAGGGCTACACCCAGAGAAACCCTGCCTTGAAAAACAAAACAAGCAAAGAAGAACTGAGATGACAGTCGAAGTTGATTGCTTATCCAGCTCTCACTGTGATTCTGTGAAACTAAGCTGTAAAGCCCACGGCAGAGTGCCGGCGTGTAAAGTCAGATGTGAGGCTCTCGGTATTGTCCAGTCATTCACAGACAACCATCCATCTTCTTCCCCGTGTGCCCCAAAAGACACGCGGCCTGGCCCTCCTTAGGCCATCAGCAGTGATAACCATCAGAGTTACAATGCAGGGCAAAGGTGGCCATTTGCAGGGCTGCTTTTCCTTCTGAGGAGGTGCAGCTGTCTGAGGCTCCTGTGCAGCAAGCACAGAGATACTCAGAACCGGCTCTGGGGGAAGATGAGAAAACTGGCTTTGTTTAGCACACACCAAGTCATGTGCTCTCCATTTCCACAGAGAGAGCCTAACTGAAAGACTCAAAATGTGGTCAACAGCCTGAAGTGCCGCACCACAGCTTATTCTGTGCCCTTTGGACAAGACGCAGTGGGTGGTCAAGCCATCAACTCCTTTTAGTTAGGGTTCGTCTGTGTCCATTTTAAGAGGATATTTGTAGTTCCCACCTCTTACCAGTAGTTGTTATATGTGTGTGGGTGTCTCCCTGGTCTAGGTCCAACCTATAATAAAATATATTTTAATATTACATATGTGATATTATATGTTTTATGTATTTTGTGTTATGTGTGTGTGTGTGTGTGTGTGTGTGTGTGTGTGTGTGTGTGTGGCTGAGAGGGGCAGGCAGCCTGACCCACAGTGGTGCTGATGTGTGTGTGGTGATGTAGGGCAGAAAGACTTCTGCTGTAACTCTTTCTGCTTCAGCCCACGCTCAAGGACATGGGGTGCCTCCGTGCAAAGTTTGCTCCTGAGCAGGGCTGGGAGCAGCTCCACCAGCCTCGGAACTGCTGTCGGTTCTGGTGGGCGAAGTGGGCGCGTTGGCAGAACCTTTCCTGGGGAAGTCTGATTCAGAGCCTGGTCTTCAAGCCTGGCTGCCAAAGGAATGAGCAGCCCTTCAGGGGGAGCTTAGTGGACGTCCTCCTCATCTGCCTGGTTGCATTTACAGCCTGCTGTCCTGTGGCTTTTCCTCAAACACTACTCTCTAAGATGGATACCAACCAACTACATTACCCAGTCCATCTCTCCGGAGGTTCTACCTGCAAGTATACAGACTTGCCCCATTGGACCATCTTTGAAAACCGGCTGTGGGGCTGGAGAGATGGCTCAGTGGTTAAGAGCAATGCCTGCTTTTCTAAAGGTCCTGAGTTCAATTCCCAGCAACTACATGGTGGCTCACAACCATCTGTAATGAGATCTGGTATGTTCTTCTGGCCTTCAGGCATACAAGCAGGCAGAATACTATATACACAATAAGTAAATAAATCTTAAGAAAAAAAAAGAAAGAAAGAAAAGAAAACCAGGCTGTGGGTGCTGCAGCCCCTACCCCTGAGTTGAAAAACCAGGCCTCTACCTAGAACCGTGGTGTCTAAACAGCAGAGATGGGCTTGTTCTAGTTCTGATCTTACTAAACCATGTATCTAAGGCCTAAGAAGACTCTTGGACAAAGGATAGCCTACTGGTGTTTCTCTCTTAGTGAAAGGTTTATGGCAAAAAGAGAGAGAGAGAGAGCCGGCAATCAAAGGCAATATATGAGACTTTATTTGCATCCTGATTTGGCAAGTCTTTTAAGACAGATGATCGGGGAATGTTGAATACTACCTAAGGATTTGATGAGAATAAAGATTGTTTTAAAGATTGCTCTTCATGGCTATGTTTACTAAATTCTTATTTTTCATATATGTATATTACAGTAGTACAGTTTAAATAATATGGTATCTGAAAGTTACTTCAAAATCAAAGACTTAAGAGACTGATGATGCAGATAAGTATATTTCCTTCACTATATTTTATATTGAAATCTTCCACTATAAAGGTATTTCCCCCAGTCTTCTGTGAACACTCCTTTTTGTACTTCTTTACCAAAGTGCTGAGGATCAAGCCCAGAATCTACGTGAACTAAGCAGGTATGTTCCCTCTGACTCCATCCCCAGCCCGAGCAGTAGTGAGGCTGCTTTGTAATAGGGCCGATAACTTTCCTTTTTCAGAAATAGGCAGGTCCTTCACAGCTTTCCTCCCCTTTCTTTACAAGCACCTTGTCATCCTGTCTCCTAACACATCCCTAACTAAAACCATTGCTCTCGCCAGCACCAAAGGGACAGCCTCACATGTCTGCCACATGCTAAGGACATCACGGTCACACCTTCAGTTGCTACTAGCCAGGGTTTCTCTGTAGCTTTGGAACCTGTCCCCTGGAACTAGCTCCTGTAGACCAGGCTGGTCTTGAACTCACAAAGATCTGCCTGCCTCTGCCTCCCAAGTGCCACCACTTGGTTAAAGGCGTGTGCCACCACCGCCCGGCCTAACCAAGGATTCAAAGGCTAGGTTCAGATTGTTGAAGGGAGGGGAGGTTTGTAGTAGCTTGACTGTTTTTCCCTGGTGGGAGGGAAGGGAAACTGTGGAAGGAGGATGGCCATAATTGCTGGTTCCCAAAGGTGGCTAGCTCTCTGTACTTTGTTCTCAGCTTCTTAAAGTTAGCCACACCCACGTAACCCCAGCCAGTTAAAGGAGAGTGGCCATAACCTAGATGTTTGAGTGGAAGGAACCCTTTCCTCCCTAAGTTGCTTTTTATTTCTCGTAACAACAGGAAGGAAACTAGAATAATTATGAGCAGTGCCAAGGGTCAAAGAGAGAAGAGCAAAAACATGATTGTCAAGTAAGGCCAGGATGGGATCATTTCAGAAACGCTAAGTCACCGGTGGGTTCGAAGTTTCAGGCAGATTAACACGCTACTTGGCAACTTGAGAGGATCTAGTATTACCTAAGAGACATGCCTGTGAGGGATTTTCTAGGTTAGGTAAACTGAGGCAGAAAGCACCACTGTAACTGTGGGTAGTACCATCTCACAGGCTGGGGGACCTGCACTGAATAAAAAGGAGGAAGCAAACTGAGCAGCAATCCCCATCACTTTCTGCTTGCTCGTAGATGCCATGTGACCAGTCGCCTCAAGTGTCCTCCTCAGCATGATTGGCAGAGCCTGCTCCTTCAAGTTTGGCTTGAAGCACAGCTAGCAGAGGTGGCCAGGTGGTAAATGGCGCCCGGTCCTCTGCCCTCATCAGTGTTCCCGCACTGTACTTTATAGTAACCCGCTTTCCTAGGAACGTGAATTTCGTCTTCTGAGGTTCTTTCCTTCTTGCCTTTACTATTTATACATCATGTTAATGCATTAATGACCTTTATTTTTTGCTAGTTATCTTTTTTATAAATATACATCTGTCTTCCCTGTTAAACTTTATGGGACCTAAAAACAGAGGCTAGTTTTGTGTGTGTGTGTGTGTGTTCTTTTTACTAATAGAGCTTTCAAGGCAGAAGGTTGTGCCAAGGTCTAATCCATATATATAAGTGCAGTTGTGTAGCCTGAGTCTGGGCTAAACCCAGAAGTCCCTCGCACTTCCTACTGCACTCGAATTTATAGTGGTTCAGCATTTCGCACAGACCCTGTCTGATGCTCCTGACGCTCAGCAGATATTTGTACACTTGGCAAGCCCAAGAGGAGAGAGCCATGCCAACACGTGAGGGTCTCTTGGTAGTTAAAGGACAAGTTCCCTTCCCTTTCCAAAATTCCCCTACTTTAGCACTGTTCCTTTGCAGTTGTCAGTCGGCAGAGTTGGCCGTTTGAAACCAGGTCCTAAAGGACTATTTTTCATGTTGCAATAGGCTTTGTATCATGATATTCTCTCTCTCTCTCTCTCTCTCTCTCTCTCTCTCTCTCTCTCTCTCTCTCTCTCTCTCTTTCTCTCTCTCTCTCTCTCTTTCTTCCCTTTCTCCCCCCACCTCCCTCTCCCTTCCATTCCTCTTTCCCAATCCCTCCTTTTCTCTTCCTCTCCCCTCCCTCCCTCCCCCCTTGTTCTGTCTCCCTCTCCCCTGCCTCCCTCTTCCTTTCCCCCTTCTGTGGCATAATCAATACATTTCTAAACAGTTTACTTGCCTCTAGCGTGGGTCTCTCTTCTTCACTGAGCTTTCGTGTTTTTTTCAAACTAATGTAAAGAATGAAAGGCAAGTGTGCTATTTTCTTTTTCTCCCTAAGGACTGCAATTGTTAGTCTGCTGGTATCCGGTATGTGTAAAATCAGTTTACTTTTAATGCTGTAACTGCCTTTTACAGGAAGTTTCCACAAGCTTCGGATGAGTACAAGGGAAATGAGCAGTCTGCGATTTCCTTTATGTTCCGTGTAATCTTAGCAGGGAGGATGCTTAGCAGACCCTGTGCTACTAAATAAAGCACTCCGCTCTACCGCCATCCTCCCAGATGGCTGCGGCATTCCCGTTCTGTAAAGGTTATGTTCCCTTACAGCAGTCATGAAGGGTTGGATATGCATCACAAGAGAGTCCTAAGGCTCTGTGCATGCAATACGGATTTATTAATAGTAGAAGGAAAGAGTCTAGGTAGTTCTCAGATTTTTGTTTTATAGCAACGGCTTTCCCTTTAGTGAGTAATAATTAACCTTTGCATGGGATTTTAGTGACCTAAGCTCCTTATGTCCTTGCCCAGTATTACTACCAACCCCAAGCTACAGAAACTGGGATTGAAAATCAGGGAGGTTAAGATACTTGTCAGGGGTGTCTATAGTAGTAAAGGTGTAGTTGGAGCTGGAAGTGAAATCATGTGTTTCAAAAACACCTCTCTCTCTCTCTCTCTCTCTCTCTCTCTCTCTCTCTCTCTCATCTATGTGTTTCAGTATTTTATAGACTATTTCAAACATAGGCTCCTAGCTGGGATATGCTTCTATTTTGAGTCATTGTTCTTTTAGATGATGGTTTAGAAGGAGAATGCTAGCTTTAGCTGAAAGAGGGATTAAATTCCCTGGTTGTTATCAGTTGCCTTCTATGGGAAAGAGACTCAAGTTTCCTTCTGCCGTCAGCTCTCATGGTGGGCCCCAGAGACTTCTGAGGTCTCTTTTATCAATTAGTAGTTAAATTAGAGCCTTAGTAGCAAGCGTACATACTTCCCTCAGAAGGCAAAAAGCATCTGGGTATCTGGTGTCTTTGTGTGACGCTGGCAGCATTAACAATCATGGTGGCTGGAAGCCATGTCTGGCTATTTATTCCTGAGAGTACTAGGGATATTTCAAGAGCTCAACAGATACATATATTTAGTGGACAGTCAATACAGAACATTTCTATTAACACAGGAAGCTCTTTTGGACACTTTAGAGTATAGATGTGGGGGGCTGGAGAGATGGCTCAGTGGTTTAGAGCACTGTCTGCTCTTCCAGAGGTCCTGAGTTCAATTCCCAGCAACCACATGGTGGCTTACAACCATCTGTAATGAGATCTGGCGCCCTCCTCTGGCATGTGGGCATACATGGAGGCAGAATATTGTATACATAATAAATAAATAAATCTTAAAAAAATTTAGAGTATAGATGTGTTGCTATAAATAATATAGGGATTTATTTTCTTATTAAAATGGACATTCACAATGATTATGCCTTCAAATGTATTATTACTGACCTGCACAGGGACACTGGATTTCCTCTTTTGATATCCAATTATCTATTTATTTCTACCCACTAAAGGTGAAAGAGAGGATAATTTCATAACTAAGGTCTTTGATAAGCCCACAGGAGGTATCTCTCTGCTGGGGAACATAATTCACTGATTTATTTGTTTTATTTTATTTATTTATTTTTTTTTTTTTTTTGGATTTTCGAGACAGGGTTTCTCTGTGGTTTTGTGTCGATTGCCTTGGGTGGGTCACTGAGTCTAGGGGTTGTAACCCACCCTGCAATCAGTTACTCCAGGGTCTCGGAGGGGTGCTATCTGGAAGAGAATGAGCTAGAAAAGAAGGAGGAGGCCATGCTAAATTTGTCACAGCCTCCGTTTATTAGGGACAGGTTACAGTTTATATAGGGTAAGGAATTGGGGGGGGGGGCACAGGGGCCTGGACTCTTGTCACTTGGTCCAGGTCACATAGGCCAGGAGGTTACGTTTAGTTCCCTGGATAGCTGGAATGTGAGGCGGGTTCCGCTAACAGATAACAGCTAATTGGGTGTGGGCAGGTTCTGTCAATGGACCGACTCTCAACACAATTATAGGTGTGGGGTTCTCTGCAGACTCCCCAAGGCGATGGTTCCTGTAATGATTTTAGGAGGAAATACGGTTCCTGACAGTTTTGGAGCCTGTCCTGGAACTAGCTCTTATAGACCAGGCTGGTCTCGAACTCACAGAGATCTGCCTGCCTCTGCGATTTATTTGTTTTATAAAAATACTTCAAGCATCCATCCTTGCAAAACATCATCTGAAGTCTGTTAGAAATGTCAGCTCCTCGCCTCTACCCCGTCCTTCCTGAGTTAGAATCTTCACTTAACAATATTCCCCAGAGAACTCATTTGCACATTGATGTTTATGAATCAATAGTGCAAAAATTAATCTGTGGATAGTAGTGTCCTTTGCTAACACTCACTGAAAACATTGTGTCTCATACTTGTTAGACTCTGAGAATAAAAACACAAAAGGCAATTGAGTCACTGATCTGCCTCCTTTCCTGGTCCCTACAAGCAGAAAAGTCTTTGCCATTGCTGCCCTTTGACCTCTTATTTGTAGTCTGTCTTAGACCCCACCCCACCCCCCAGCACCTTATCTTGCCTTACCTCTGGGTGGGACACTGTTTACCTGGTTCTCTGCAGTCTTAGGGCTCCATTTGAGAGCTGTGCCTCCTAGTGATGGTAGAGTAGACAACAGACCTCTGGGGATGGCTGTGAGGCATTTTCTAGGTTGGGGCCTTTGATGTGGGAACGACTAGTCTCAGTGTGGATGGGACCATTCCATGGACAGGGGATCTGGGCTGCATACAGAGGAGAAAGCTTGCTGAGCACGGAAGTCATCCTGTTTCCTGGCTGTAGATGCCATGTGACCCGCCGCTTCAAATTCTTGCTGCCATGCCTTCTCCATCAGGACATTCTGTAGGAACTGTGAGCTGAAATAAGCCCTTCCTTATGGAGTTTTTGTCAGGTTTCCCCCCACCCAACATAAAATAGTTAATACCATCCCTTCTTCCTTCCTTTCTCTAAAATTTACCCGATTTCCCAACAAACAAAGGCCAGTCTTTTTTCCCTCCAGCTCCCTCTGCACTATTGTGTTTGAATTTAATTTGGTCTCCTTGTTGGGTTTGTGTAAAGCTCAGTACTTCTAACGACTCATTTAGAGTTTCTTACAATTCTACATGTTGTTACAATTGCCAACGAAAAAAGTCTTGATGACTCTTCACTTACATGCAACCTTGCTATATAACAGTTCTTTATCTGGTGGACAGAGTGCATGTGTATATATGTGCAGTTGTATTTTGAAACCATGATGTAGATGTTTAATTGATAGAGGTGGAAGAAAAGCTAGAAAGGAAATATTAGTGTTTGAGGAAAAATGTTATTTCTTTGAAATAGAATCTTATACTATCTAAATGTTTTCTTTAAAATGTTAATTTGTGTGTTTGCCAGGGGAAGCATGAGTCTGGAGGTTAGATGACTCATGGGAGTTCTCTTCCACCACGTGGGTCTCGGGGCTTGAACTCAGATCATCAGGCTTGGAAGCAAGGTCCTTACCCACTGAGCCATTTTGCATGCCCTTTCTTTCAGTTTCTCATGTTTCCATAGTTAATATTGTAAGACTGAAGACCAGAAAAACAAGCTATTGTAACAGTCTCTATGAGACAGTCGGGTAGCACACATCTCAGTGTTGAAGAGCCTGGACATGAGCTACAGACAAAGACTGTGTTAAAAAAAAAAAAAAAAAAAAAAGAAAGAAAGAAAGAAAGAGAGAGAGAGAGAGAGAAAGGGGAAGATGATGCATGTATGCGAGGTTAAGAATTGACACAGTGCTCATGGGGTCTTGAAGCTGAAGGGCCGCTGTAAGCCCCCGAGGAGCCCCACAATCTTAGGAGGATGTGCAAACACAAGGCAAACATTTAGTCAATTGCAGCACGCCGCTCCCGCCAGTAGAAGAGACGACCGCAACAGGATTCTTCTCAGAACACACTTTATTGGTGCACTTACACTTGAGGTTGTAGAGAGGCAAAAGACCCCATCCCCGTGAAGCAGAAGAATATATACGGTGCCAGACAAAGCCCTGACGTGTCATCAACCCAATGGCTCAGGCCAGAATGGAGTGATCGTGCTTAAATTATGATTGGCCAGATCGGATGGCCAGATCGAAAGACTCCCCGCGCTGGGGGGAGCTCGCGAGCATGCGCACAAGGGGGAGCTCGCGCGCATGAGCACAAGTTGTCAAGTTTGACGTGGAACAGCAAATGGCGTCCAGGCTCCGTGCCCACGACATGACAGCGCCATGGCGCACGCTACATCTCCGCGCGCTACAGTCAATACAAGATGCTGTAGGACTGAATGCCTAGCGAGAAATAAGCTAACTCTTAGGACTTTCCTCCGTTGGAACCAGTTTTTAGTAACATTCCCAAATGTGTCCATTTTGGAAACCTATTTTGTTATTGTATGATGCCATACTTTTATTTAACAAAAATACTCATACAAGCTGGGTGTGGTGGTGCATGGACTTGAAGCCCAGCAGGCAGGTGGATCTCTGTGAGTTTGAGGCCAACGTAGTCTACATAGCAAGTTCCAGGACAGCCAGACCCTGTCTCCAAAAGAAAAAGTAAAAATAAATAAAATAAAATATACCTTATACAAATAGAAAAGTGATTGTTACAAGGTGAAGTCTCCAATTCTAGTGACATTTGTCTAGTCACCTCATCATCATAGAGAACTGTCTTTATTCTCCTCAGCCTGAAAGTCCAGGCAGACCCGGCTTTCCTTCACACTGAAGAGCCACCTTCGCCTCTAAAGTTCCTTATCAAAGGCCCTCCAATCCTTCACACCCTGTTTGCCTCCTGGGCTTCAGCCAATCTTTGTTTATTTCAAGTTTCCTTCCTTTGTTGCCTTGTCCCAGACTTCCTTCTGGGTCCCTTGCCAAGCCCTGCCACATCCTTTGAACAGTCTCTTTTTTACCTGCCTCGCTCTGCTTACGTATCTAAACCTCCTAGCTGTTTCTACAGAATCATTTAGAATGGATTTGGGCAAATAAAATTGCTTTCTACAAATATGTGTCCACATCTTAGCACGGTGTAGCTACACTTGTTTGGGGCCATGGAACTATTAACGCCTTCTGTTTAGAATCTGTATTTAGTCGTCCGTCCTTCTTGTGCTTCTCTGAAAGTTCAGTATTCAGATGGATCCGTTTGTTGTGATAAGAACTTAGAAAGTGAGACCCGGATGGGCTGTTGTCAGAGGTTATCGTGACATAGAATTCACTACCATCGGTGGGATGACTTTGCCTTTGTATTTGGGGAATTCCTGTGCACTCAAGTGAAGAGGTGTCAGTAGCGTCTGACACACTCCGTCCACTTTTATGGAGTCTGAACCAGAACAAGGCAATAGCATTCATTATTACAGCATGAGCTTAGGTGTGCTTGAGTCTGAACACGTGCAAGCCACCGCACATGTGTGGCGATCCGAAGACAGCACGAAGGAGTTGGTTCTCTTTCCACATTTCTGTGGCTTCCAAGGATCAAACACAGTCCACCATGCAAGTCCACCTGTGTGCTGAGCCGTCTTGCTGGCCCCCGCTTTTCTTTTACTTTTCATATCTCTAAAATGTCATTTGCTTTAAAAAAAAAAAAAAGTATCTGCAATAGTTCATTTAGTTGTAGCAACCCCCATGCCTTGGTTCGATATATTTTTTTTAAATTATTTTTTCACCTTTACTCTTAATACATATCTTACTTTATAATACTGAAGTATTCATCGGTGAAAACCTCTTCTGAATATCTGAGTCACCTGGACTTTATTAGCAAGCAGTATTTTGGTTTGACCCTCGAAGGGTTGGTTTATCTTTATAAACTCACAGAAGATCTCCTTGTCAAGAAAGTTCCTTTGTTGAGATATTCACGTCAGATATTCACCAGCTTCATACTCTAGATGGAATAAACACAGTCCAGGACTTCAGAAAACTTGCAATCTAGTGAAGGCATGGACTGGTCAAGACTGTGAGTGAAGAGCTAGGAGTGAGGTATCATGGGAGCAACAGGCTCCGCATCACTAAAGAAAGAATTAACAGTAAGCTACCATGAAGCACTATTGTGAAACATAAATAAGAACAAGGAAGTGAAAAAGACAGCCTTGAACTTGACTGTCCACGTATCCACGGAGACCGTGAACAGGAAAGTGCTGACTGATGTCTGTGTACTCAGCTTCCCCAGGGCCAGCTGGTGCCCAGAGATCTGACAAGTGTGTGGTTGTTCTCTTTTTCTCCCGCACTTTTAGACACCAAGGCCACACCACTGGGTGTGAGAATATTATTCTACCCTCCCCTACCTTCTGCTCTCGGCCTGCCATAAGGAGATGAAGCGTGATACTGGCTAATACCTCTCTGGTACCACACCGTGACCCCTAAATGTGGACCTAGCTAGCTTGATTTTTTTTTTAGTTGTGTTTTCTGGCAGTTGTTTGTCATATTGGTGTTTTTGGATTAGGACAGCAATCTGCTAATCTAGTTAGTAAGTAACCTTTTACATAATTAAATATGGTTTGCTTTGATTCCTAGATCCTGTCAGCAGTTGTCCTTCATATTACTTCTCAGTCAGGCCACCTGCCTGACCACTTCTGCGTCCATCCCAGGGCCTTTGCGCTGCATCGTCCCTTTCTCTTTTCTTCTGAGTGAACGTAAAATTTCTACACTACCTGTATCTTCTTGGGGTCTAATTTTATTATGTAAAAAATGTTCTAAGCCGGGCAGTGGTGGCGCATGCCTTTAATCCCAGCACTCGAGAGGCAGAGACAGGCAGATCTCTGTGAGTTCGACGCCAGCCTGGTCTACAAGAACTAGTTCCAGGACAGACTCCAAAGCTAGAGAAAAACCTCGTCTGGAAAAAACCAACTCCCCCTACCCCCAAAAAAGTTCTAAAAGTTTCTAATGCGTATTCTTTTAAACTACTCATAGTGACCCATATTTGAAGGCTGAGGCAAGAGGATTGCTATTTGTTTGATGGAGGAGGGTCAGCTGTCTATGTGTTACTTTCATTGGTTAATAAAGAAACTGCCTTGACTTTTTGATAGGTCAGAAAATTAGGTAGGCGGAGTAAACAGAACAGAATGCTAGGAAGAAGGGAAGTGAGGAAGACGCTATAGCTCTCCTCTCCAAGATGGATGCAGGTTAAGATCCTTCCCCGTAAGCCACCACCTCGTGGTGCTACACAGATGATTAGAAATGGGTTAATCAAGATGTGAGAATTAGCCAGTAAGAGGCTAGAAGCTAATGGGTCAAGCAGTGTTTAAAAGAATACAGCTTCCATCTAATTATTTTGGGTAAAGCTAGCCAGCGGCCAGGAGCCGGGCAGCGGGAAGCAGCCAGCAGCTCCATACTACATCTGTTTTTAACCAGCCTTGGTTCCATAGCAAAATCCAGGTTCAGGCTCAAGTACAGGTACATTTGAGGTCAGACTGACACTCTGTTTCCCCCCGCTCTCCACCCCCACCCCAAAATAACAGAAAGAAAGAGACCAGGAAACTTACATTCTAAAATATATTTTTATATATGTCTAGAGTGCACTCTCAACAATGTTAGTAGATGGAAATCGCATGTGGTAAGCTAGAAATCTGAGGGAAGTGCAATGTGAGCCGGAGACCTCAAGTATAATTCTAAACAATCATTCAAAAAGAGCACAAAACAATATCAAATGGCGAAATCACAATGGCCTAAACTCAGATATCACAGACTTGGAGCTTTCCATCCTGTGACAGTCAGCAGGAACTGCTAAGACCGGGAATCACTTAGAGGGTAAGTGATGGATTGTCTAGGTTAGACTAACCCCTGGACCTGTCTGAGAGGGATTATCCCGATTAGGATATTGAAATGAGAAGGCCTGCCCACAGTGCCTTGGGCTGGAACCCTGAACTGAACAAAACAGGAAAATGAGCTAGGCACAAGTATTCACCGGTTCATACTTGCAGACTATAGATGTGATGGAATCCGGTGCCTCACGCTGCAGCTGCTAGGGCTCTCTGGCCGCGATAGTTGAGATGCTGGAGCTGGGAGCAGAAAGGGACCTTTCTCCCTTAAGCTGCTTTTATCAGGAGGATTTATCACAGAAAGAGAAAAAGAAACCAAGATACCCACCCCCTCCTCAGGAATCCCAGAGAGCAAAGAATACTACATTGCTTTTAAAATTAAACTTAAAAAAATTAAACCAAACATTCCTTGTGAACACTAGGATCTCTGCCAGAAGTCACTGCCGAGGCAGAGGACACCAAGTCTACACGTCTCCCAGGGACTACGGTTAGTAGTTGAGAAGATATGAACTGAGATCCTTCCCTAGATATTCAAATGTGCACGCAGTAGCCATGGGTTTGCTTATAGCGCTAGTGTACCATGCCATGTGTGTGCTTTATAGCAGTATTTATTCTCCTCGACAGTTATTCGGTAGTTTGTAATGTGTTTACACAGCAAGCTACCTGTTGTAGAATATTATTTTAACTGTGTAAAGATGTGTTACCTTTGTTTTTGCTGCACTTATTTAGTGATGTAAGAATGTGTGTTTAATTATGTAAAGATGGGTTGCATCCGTTTCACCTTTTCTGCCTAAGGCACCTGATTGTGAACTTGAAAAAAAAAAAGCTGAATTCCAATAGCCACACAGGAGAGGGACAGACAGGGCTACTGGGCAGAGAGAATAAACAGGAAGAGAATTCTAGGCTCAAGAGGAGAAGAAAAAAGAATGAGAGGGAAGGAGGAGAGAAAAGTGATCGGCTCCAGGCAAAAAAGTCAGGCAGATACCAGACAGACACAGGGAAGCAGTGAAAGTAAGATATACAAAGGTAAGAAAGGCAATCAGCCCGGAGGCAAAAGGTAGATAAAGAGAAACAGGTTAATTTAAGTTAAAAAGAGCTATCCAGAAACAAGCCTAACCCAGGCAGAACATTTAAAATTAAAATAAGTCTCTGTGTCTGATTTGGGAGCTGGTTGGTGACCCAACAGAAAAAGCCTGGTGCAAGTACTAGTGTCTATTCATTGTTCTATTTCTATATCAACCAGTCCTTACTAGTAGGGTTTTTTTTTTCCCTGTGAGAAACATCACTTTCAAAAAATTTTGTTTATTTGCCTTAAAAGTATACTTATAAAAACGAACATTTCTCTCAGAAAAAAATTACATAAGTGGCATTCGTAAATTCAAAAGGAAGAATGTTTTCTTTTTTCTGCTTTTCTTCCTTCTTCCCTTCTTTTTTCCCTCCCTTCTTTTTCTTTCTTTCTCCTTCCTTCCTTCCTTCCTTCCTTCCTTCCTTCCTTCCTTCCTTCCTTCCTTCCTTCCTTCTATGTGATAGGCTCCTGCTATGTAACTCATGTCTACCTCAGCATCCTGAATATAAATACCACAACTGACTTGAGAATAAGGATTTTAATTAAAGATAGAACTACTTGGCTCTCCCTCTAAAGCATGTTTTTTTTTTTAAACCAATTATTTCCTCATTAGTATTGAAAGGCAGTACCATTTTCTCTGTCATTCACATAAAGGATATTGATCTCTCTTAGTCTTTATTAATGTGACACCCTGCCCAAATACTCTATTGCTGCTTTGAGTGGGTTTTTTGTTTTTGATTTTTGTTTTTTGTTTTATACTTTTCTAATCACTAGTTTTAATGTCATTGACTGAAAGACCCTACAGACCCCCTCCTCAAAACCCGCAGCAGCCAGCCTGCTCTCGTAAGAACATCCCATGTGCTTGAGAGAGCAGGATGAGATAGGAAGACTGCAAGGCAGGATATCAATAAGATAGGACATCAACAAAGCAGGTTGACTGCAAAACAGGATATCTATAAGATAGGAACAGGATGACTTTTGCTGACACCCATGCTGAGAGAGGAAACCATTCATGCCCCCGCCTCATTCTGATAACCACGCTTTTTTTGCTTCTGTAAACTTGCTTTTTGCTCTTCCCTATAAAACACCTGCCCTCCAGTCAGCAGGCAGGCGCGCAAGTCCTCCGAAAGACTTGCCGCCCGCAGGTACCTGTGTTTACCCAATAAACCTCTTGAGATTTGCATCCTTATGGTCTTGGCCTGTTCCTTGGCATCGGGGAGGTCTCCTCCTGAGAGAAAGTCCTCTTCGAGGGTCTTTCATTGACATTTCTTCTTAAGGGGCATCATGATTTACCTGCTTTTCATTTATTTCTTTGCCTCAGTTTCCTGATCTGTATCCTTAGCTTATAATTGAAGGAGCCAGCCATGATAAGCTTGATAGGAACAGACTACCCAAAGGAAGTTCTTAACTTCCAACCATTATCACCTGCCAGTGTAGGACCTAGCCATGATAAGCTTAATGGAGGCTTGAGTCTCAGTAGTTTACCCTGAGGTAATATCTGGTTGTAGGAAGGACCACAAACTGAAATTTCCAGGTACCGACCAAGAACAGACCATCCAAAGGAAATTCCTAACATTCCAACTGCTGTAGATAGGATCACCTGCCAGCACACACTCACCAGGACACCCTAGACAAATGTCAGCCAATCAGGAGTCCTGAGCCTTAGAAATCCCTCAGTCCCACCTTTACTACTATAAAGACCCAATTCTATCTGAGCTTGAGGCTCTCCGCTTATTCCAATACGCTGGACACACGGAGAGACCGAGTGTGCAAGCTTGTATAAAATAAAGGCTCTTTGCTTTTACATATGGGACTCGGTCTCCTTGTTGGTTTTTGAGGGACTTTGTGGATCTGGGAATAACAATAATGAGTAACCATAGTGACATCACTTATTTTAATCTTTTCTGATGATGATTTTGTGGGGCTGGGGATTGAGTTCTGGGCTCCATCCGTGTTAGATAAGTGATCTACAGCTGAAACACGCATGTGCTCCCTATGGAAACTCTCATTTATTATATACTAGTAGAAGGTCTTTTTTTTTTTTCTTCTGAGAGAAATAATAGACAAATGAGGGTATCATTTAGAAAGGCTTTTCCAGGTTTTCTTTCCAGTATTTAGTGTGATTTCATTTTTTGCTCTGGACACACAGAATGCACGGTGCATTGTAGTAGCACCACAATAACTGTTTATTCTCCAGGAAGAAATCCAAAAGAGCCATCACAGGTACATTTGTTGCCCCAGCATAAAGCTGTTAAATCAACTCCTAGAAGCAGGTACCCCGATGTCTTCTTTCCCAAAGCAGGAACGAAAATAACTCTCCAAAGAGATACTGTAATGGTAAAAATGGCGCTCTTCCCCCAAGGGGCGGCAGTGAGCATCGGGCCACGAGGGGCAGTGGGTCCCAGGTTGGGGGGGGGGTAGGGGGTGAGAGACATACAGATGGGCATACCATGCAGAGAGAGGATTTGGGTATAGTTTATTCAGTGGGTTATGGAGGGGAAAGGAGAGAGAGAGAGAGAGAGAGAGAGAGAGAGAGAGAGAGAGAGAGAGAGAAACGGAGGATGGGGGGAGGGAGGAAATGAGCCATGGCAGCAGCCATATCTTCCTAAGAGAGAAGGGCTGGAAGCAGAAGGAAGATCTGCTAGTTTGCAGAAGGGAGGGGAGTGGGCGGGGCTTGTCTCTTAAAGGGACAGGACAGACCTTTACAGAAACAAACAGGTGGGTGTTGCTAAACTCTACAATCGTGACTCATGTTCTATAATAGTGGAAAGAAGAAAATATAATAGCTAACGTTGCATGCTCACCTCCTGTCCTGGTGCAGTTCCCCTTGCTCCATAGATGTTCAATGTTCGTCTTGCCACAGAGAGCATACGTATGTTAGATGTCCTGGTTCAGTCCCACTTGCTCCATAGATGTTCAAGTTTGTCTCACCACAGAGAGGTGCTCTTGGTGTCACCCCCAGTTCAGTAGGAAGGAAATGAAAGCAGATGGAGGTTAAAGAAGCTCCAGTTGGTTTCACAACGAGAAAGCAGCAGAGCTCTGATTCGAAGTCAGGCCATCTGGTTTCAGGACCACAGTGCTCCGTCTTCGTGACCAGAGTATAACTAAAACAAGATCAGAGAGGAGAGAAACTATAAAGAGGTCACAGATAGAGAAGAGAAAACAGTGAGGGTAGAGGAGGCAAGCAGGCAGGAGAAAGTAAAAATGCTGAGAGTAAAGAAAGAAATGGGGAGAATTCCTTCCCAACTCTGATACCACCAACTGAACCCCTGCGCATTCATGCCTAATCAAATGTGCTACACTTTCAAGTTGGCCTTAGTCAGCCTCCCCTGCCCTTAGAAACTAAGAACTCAGGTGAAGGATTTGTCCCCTTGCTTGCACACCCTCGTCTGCAGAAGTCCTTCTTCGGCCTTGGAACGTCTCACTCCAGTTCTCAGAGACTCTAAGGGACCCGAACTCTTTGAAAGAGAAGTATAATACAAAGTTCCTAAATAATTAGAGCCATCATACAATTCAGAATTGGGTTTTCAGGGACTCTCAAGTTCACTGGACCCACTTATGCACAACAGAAAAGCTAGTAGGGGTTCATTTCATCCAAATGGCCCTCAGCTGGAAGCAAGTTCCCTCTGCACTCTGCTCCCCCCCCCCCCCCCCCCCCCCCCCCCCCCCCGTGCATCCAGAGGACATTTGGTGATGTCTGGAAATACTTTTAGTTGTCACAGCTCAGGGGCTGAGTGGGAGGGAATGTCACTGGCATCTAGTGGGAAGTGTCCGGGGACACTCGGAAGGATAGCCCCTCACTGCAGCAAATTATCTGGCTCAAGATGTCAGCGAAAGCAAGGTTGGAACCCCATTTTCTGAGAGACAGAGGTACCTAGTCTCTCTCTCTGGTAGTGTGGAATCTTCCAAACAAAGTCTAGGGGACACACGGCGCTTCTTTTCTCTATCCATTTCCATTTTCTTTCCTTTCAACTCCTTCCTCTCTGGCCTAAATTCAGAACATTCATTAAAAACATAATAACGTAAAATAGAAATAGTAAAAAATGCTTAAGCCGATGTATTTGAGTGCAGTTTCTTGCCAGAGTTTTCTCTCTTTGGCCTCGGAATTCTTTGGATAAGTATTCTGTGAATGATATTATTTGGAGGTCTCTTTATAAAGCCATGGATTAAAATGAAATACAGCAGATGTTGAGATAACAATAGCAGAAAGGAGAAGTGTCATTCTGCTGAAAGCATCTGAAGAATAATTATAACCCTCGAATTAGACTAGAGTATTTCTTACCTTAACAAAGCTTACTTTCCAGATTTGAATATTTCCTCGTGCATATCTATTAAGGATAACCTACACTATTTATATGGGGAATTTTTTTAATTGTTTGGGGGTAGTAACTGAAATTTATATACGATTTGAAATTGTGTGCCACACATTCTGTTCGGTCCTGCATGTGTTAGATCATGAAGCCTCATAAATCTTTTTAGTAGATGTGGAACCTCAGAACTCGGGTGAGGGGTTTACTTGCTTGCATAAGCAAGCTGTGGTGGTTTGAAAGAAAATGGCCCCCAAAGGAAGTGGCACTCTTAGGAACTGTGACCTTCTTGGAGTAGGTGTGGTGGAAGTGTGTCACTGTGGAAGTGGGCTTTGAGGTCTCATATATGCTCAAGTCACACCCAGTGAGACAAACAACTTCCTGTTACCTGCAAGTCAAGATGTAGGATGCTCAGCTACCTCTCCTGCAGCATGTTTGTCTGCATGCCATCATGTCACATGAAACCACTGTAGCACGTGGATTGATGTTCTCTCAGTCTGGGCAAATCTAATGTTATTAACACAGTCTGATTCCGCCTATCCCAAGATCATTAAAAAAAAATCACCTATATTCCCATTGGTAACCTTAAAATAAGTAAATAAAATCAAGGTACAAAAACATATGCTATGCATACATTCCTCTAGTAATATGTTTTTTAATTATAAAAAAACCCCTCTAAAGTAAAAGTTTTAGAAAACGAATGCAGGCTGGGCGGTGGTGGCGCACGCCTTTAATCCCAGCACTCGGGAGGCAGAGGCAGGAGGATCTCTGTGAGTTCGAGACCAGCCTGGTCTACAGAGCTAGTTCCAGGACAGGCTCCAAAGCCGCAGAGAAACCCTGTCTCGAAAAACCAAAAAAAAAAAAAAAAAGAAAACGAATGCAATGAAGAGCAAATAAAAACTCCTAAGATTTTTTCCCCCTAAATTTCAATGGATGTAGCTCTGTGTAGCCCCTGAGATTCTTCCAGCCTCTTCAGACCGCTGGAGTCACAGGGCCATCTTTTCTTTGCTGCATGCTTCAAATTAGGACACAAGGCTCCTCTGTGCTTCTTCAGAGGGCCCATTAGGAGGGTCTTCTTGTCTGATCAGTGACAGATGCCAGTCACATCGCAGATGTACACAAAGACAAATGAGCCAGCAGCAGGAGGCTATGGTTTTCATTCATCAGATAGTGCAGTGTGGCAGGCAAGCGGGACTCGGTCTCTTCCTTACCCATCAGGAGGAAAATTCAGAGCCGCTGCACGACATCAAAGGTTTCCTCACACTTCTTTACACAAAGGCCTTTATCTCAGAGTTTCAACGAAATAGGCCTCTAATTCCATTCCGGCACTGCTTTTATAGGAGTTGTTAAAATATGTAGTAAGCTCACTGGCTGAGAATGCAAAGTTCTTCTAACTACACAGTAAAGAAACCCTGTATGCATGAAGGTAAATAAACCTTGGGAGCGTGACTCGTAAGCATGAAGGTAAATTATAAACGTACTATGAAGTTACTTGCTATGATTTGGCTTAACGCTTTCTAAAGCGTCGACTCTTTGCTGCCCTTTCACTTCTTACCAAGACCTTTTGTGACGATGGAGCCCTTTGTTTCATGCTGGGACAGAGATACCGTGAGGGCGGTATTCATCTCGAGCTCAAACTGAAGGGGTCGAGCTAACAGATATTTTAATTCCTTTTTAAAAATAAAGAGGAAGGTTTAGAGGAAACACATGAAGCCACATATCCAGATTTAAATAGGGACAGTTGCCTCTTTCCAGCTTCCCCGGGACTGTGGAGATGGCAGCTATACTGCCTGTTTCTGTCTACCTTACATATTCAGGTAGGAGAATGTGCCATTTAACGTCCCCATGTCCTAACTTAATCTATAGTTGTGGTCCCCATTCTAGGAACTCTCCTTTTGACAGACATTCTCTTTTTCAGTTTGATTGTTTTCTGTGATATGGAATAATTCTGTCTGGCCACCCCCTAAGCCTTTAAAATCAACAGATTTTAAAATCAACTCTTTGAGCATGAAGAACATGTGTGAACATATTGGGCACAACTATTTTCATCTCAATTAGTATATCATTTATTGGCCAAGTGGCTGATAGAATTTTCTGAATGAGGAGTTTAATATTCACATAAGGATTCCACGGGATCGTGTTACATAAAGGCCAGAGATGTTCAGTTGTCAGCGTCAACTGGGATCACAGATCTGAAAGTGATTCTGTCTCACTACTTTACCAATGACTGTGCCCTCCCTCCCTCCCTTCCTCCCTCCCTCCTTCCTTCCGGGCTGTGTTTACCACTCAGGTTAAATTGCTGAAGGTAAACTACTAATTAGTTGCAGGTCTGTCCGCTCTCAGCTTAAGACACAGAGAAAGGCCAATAGAACCTTTCTAGCACCAGTTCTGAAACTCCTTGGAAATATCTCTTATTGGTTCGGTTTAGGAATGCTTCTGCCTGGACGCATACTGTTCCTGGTCAGTCAGACTTGACCGATGTAGCGGTAATTTGTTTGGCCCCACCATAATGACATGGATGACATAGTTGAATGGGGCAGTTCCCCTGCAAGCATAACTATCTAGACTTGCTGACGACATCAGTTAGTCCGTGAGCCTTCATGTAACCAATGATGAAAGAGGCTCAGGAAGGTGGGTACCCCCAGGCCAGCGAGAAAGCCAGAGCTGGTTCCCAGGTGTCTTGAGGGCCAGGCACATGTGTTTTTATTCAGCAGACATCCATGAATAGTCACTGGAGCGCACACCTGGTTTCAGGAAACACCAACAGCAGAATTTCTTATCCTGGTCCTACCGCTTCTTAGATTAAACCAGTGTTTGCCTCCTCCTCCACCCCTGCCCAACCCTGGACAGTGGTGGGCATTCAAGCCAACACCTCACACATGCTTAGTCCGAGGTGCTAGCAGGGAGTTGCAGCCTCAGGGCTAGGGAGTTGCTGCTGCTTCTTCCTCTTCTCTTTTTTTCTTTGTATCTTTGCCATAGTCCCTCACCTTCCTTACTAAAATTGTCCCTTGCCCCTTCACTGTGTTTCCACGTGCCAACTGACTCCCAACATCAACTTCTCTAAGATCCACATGAAGAGTGGCTGTCTGATCTGATAGGCACAGCAGAAACCTTCAGTGGGCATTTGGGAGGGTGAGGGTATTTATTTACATCCTGTGAGAAGCACACCTTAGTTAGTGATTATTATACCCTACCTAGAGGAAACACACCTTAGTAAGTGATTATTATACCCCACTGAGAGGAAGCACACCTTAGTAAGTGATTACTATACCCCACCTAGAGGAAGCACACCTTAGTAAGTGATTATTATACCCAACCTAGAGGAAGCACACCATAGTAAGTGATTACTATACCCCAACCTAGAGGAAGCACACCTTAGTTAGTATTATGCCCCACCTAGCACTTTGCCTCAAAGAAGGAACGTTTACATGTAGTGGTCACAAGTTCTTAGTTGTTTAGAAGGGCTAGAAGGAAAAGAGAAGACGAGGCCACATAGGAAATCAACTCTTGGTTAACACTCAGACATCAGGCTTTCCATTTTCTAGCGAAATGACTTTCAGAGATTCACTCAGCTTCTTGGTGCCTTCGCTGACTTATTTGTAAAATGATAGAGACGGAATAATATGTGCTGAAATTGTTGGTAGTCCTCACTCCGCCGTGTTCTCCAAAGGTTTTCAGAAGCCGTGTAATAGAAATCTCGCCCCAGTGTCCTGAGTTTTCTTTCTCATAACAAGTGGTTATATACAGTGCTTCAAGGCCAGGAGAATAAGGGCTGCCGTTCACTTTCTAGACCAAATACAGTGGTGTGGTCTCTGAACATCAGTACTGTAAGCTTTGGCCCCTCCCTTCCATTGACTTTACATAGGTGGACACCATGCCTCCAAGTGACTCTCCACCCCACCTCTTGGTTAAGGTATTATAAACGTGTGATTAATACAAGCTGCAGTTCTCCCCTGCTTATAACAGAAGTTGAAGAAAAGAAGGATAAGGTGATGCCTTAGTTACTTTTCAATTCCTATGGCAAAAACACCCTGACTGGAACAGCTTATAAAAGAAAGCGTTTACTTTGGGCTTGCAGTTCCCGAGGGTTAGACTATGACAGTCATGGCAGCGGGCAGGCAAGGATGGTGCTGGAGCAGAAGCTGAGGGCTTAGGTCTTGAGACACAGCTATAAGGCAGACAGATAACTGGGGATGTTCCCGGAAGCCCACCTCCAGTGACAGCCACACCCCCTGCAACAAGGCTGTACCTCCTCATCATTCCCAAACAGTTCTACTAACTGGGGACCAAGTATTCAAACATGAGCGTATAGGGGGCATTCTTCCTCAAACAAACACCCCGGAAGACATCTTTCCCTTTCACTGGATAACGCCTCTGTGCCTAATCACATCTCCCAGGCTCCCATGAACTTCCTCATAACTCGGCAATTTATTTAGGCCATTATGATTCTCCCCCGACCTCCACCGTATCGGAGCATTTTTCTATCTGCTATCTGATTTTATCGGAAAAAAGGAAAAGAAAATCTTGAGCCCAGCCATTCCACACTACTGTGTTCCCTTGACTACAGCTACGCCTTGATGGGTCCTGGAAGAGACAGCTTATGAAATGTGCCCAGTTCCCAGAGACAGCCAACTCAGTCTCTGCCGCTCAGTCTGGGTAGACATTCCTGGAAGCAGCCACTCAGGAGTGCTACTTTTAGAAACAATAGCAGCTAAGATCGCTGCTGGAGCCAGGACACAAGGCTTTATCTTCCCTCAGTCTCTTGAATAAGCTGCCGTTTGAGGGTGCTTACTGAGTTGATAGCCAAGTGTTAGTCTCCACGCAATATAGCCATCAGTATTTTTCCATCGTCAAAGTATGGAGTGGCCTCAGAGCTAATCTGGCACAACAGGCTGGAAATGGGCATCAGAACCCTTACATAAGATTTTATCTCAGTAACAAGTTGTCCTGACCACATAAACATTTTGTGCCAGCTAGCACATAGAACATATTCAGTGAATATTAATTATTATTATGAAGGTGGATTGTGTATCATGATTTATAATGGTGAAAACATAAATATGCTATGTATGTATGAATGTCTGTATGTGTATATATTACAATGGTGGGAAGTCCCTAAACTGTGCCAACAGTGCTGGATTGGGGGTACATCAGATTTAAACAAAAAAACTGCTGAAGGTGAAATTATCAAGCCCCACCCAAGATATCCTAATTATTTCTGGAAAGATCCTTAGTAGGAGAGATTATACCTCATACGAGCTCAGTAAAGACAACATTGATTTTGCTTAAAGCATGATCCTTTAAGTCCAAAAAGTGTTGGCTTTTCTTAACTAACCATTGATATGTGTACTGCTGCTTGCTTAGCCAGTGCAAAGCCCTAGGTTTGATCCTATGTACCACGGAAAGAACAAGAAGGAAGAAAGGGATGGAGGGAACTGCCACCCATCAATGGGTTCTTGTTCAGTCTTCCTACAGTCCTGTTTTTAAAGGACATTGTCAGTCCTTCAGGTCATTGGAAACAGACTTTGATTATTATCTTATGTTATTCAATGAGGTAGCTCTCCCCCCTTCCCCCCCCCCGCCCCACTGATATCATTATAAAAAGTATTCTTCATTCTCTAATCACATCATTCCCTCTCTTTTCGTCTGGACAGTTCTTGCTACTTACTTCTTATCTATCATCTCTTTATAGAAATTGCCTTAATACACAAATAGTATTTCTTCCAAAGAAAGACAGTTCATTCGGGAATGAGCTTTCACTCTCGGGACTGTCTTTTTGGTCTGCTTTCTCTGGGGCCATTCTCACAGTCTGAAGGCAGAGGGCAGAGGGCAGACGGCAGGTGAGCACCGCAAAAGCATTTTTTTTTACATCCTTCTCTAGAGGTTGCTCCTGCTGTCCCAGCCCCAAGGTAAATCTTTGCTCACCCGTAGTTCTGCTTGCTCAGAGCAATGTCCGGGTTCAGAAGCGACTGATACAGCACTGGTGTTTTTTTCCATGATGACACCATATGTCTTAGTTAGGGTTTTTCTTGCTGTGAAGAGACATCATGACCACAGCAACTCTTATAAAGAAAACATTTAATTGAGGTGGCTTGCCTACAGTTTCAGTGGTTCAGTCTATTATCATCATGGCAGGAGCACAGTGGCATGCAGGCAGATGTGGCGTGGGAGGAATAGCTGAGAATCCTACATCTTGTAGGCAACAGGAAGTCAACTGAGACACTGGGCGGCATCCTGAGCCTAAGAAACTTGAAAGCCGGCCCCCACAGTGACGTACTTCCTTCAACAAGGTCACACCCGCTCCAACAAAGCCACACCTCCTAATGGTGCCACTCCCTATGAGATTATGGGGGCCAGTTGCATTCAAATCACCATACCACGCTTCAAAGAGCACCACGAGCATGCCACGCATTGACTTGAGAGAGTCTAAAGAGATTCTCTTTTTTTTTTCTTGGACGCTCCCACTGTATACAATTGTTGCCTGAGATCACAGGACCAATAAAGATACAGACTGACTCCGTAGGAGTGCTCATATACTGCATTTTAGGAAGTGTGTTGAAGGCCTAGATTTTTATGCTTTCTCAGGAAACAACTCTAACAACTGAAACTCGTGCAGTGCTTACTGTGTCTGGCAAGGATGGCTTTCCCTTAATATTGAGTTACTCGCTTCTCTGCGCTATTAATCACCTAAATTTATTTATTTATTATTTATTTATTTATTTATTTTTCTTTTGTGAGTGGGTGCGTGTGTGCATGTGTGTGTCTAAGCACGGGAAGGCCCAAGGATGACGTCTGAAATCATCTGCCATTGCTTCTCCCGTTGAAGAAGAGTCTCCACAAACCCAGAACTCAATGATAGAATAATCTGGCTAACCAGCTGTCTCCATCCTCTGAAGCTAGATTATAGGCAGGTCGACACACCCACTTGGTGTTCCCACGGATTCTATTTGTAGGGGAGCCTGTATGTGGAGGACAGAGGCCACTGTCAGCTGTCTTCCTCAAACTCCCCCACCCTTACATTTTGAAACAGGGTGTTTCTCTGAGCCTGGAGTTCGTGGATTCGGCTAGTGGCAGAGCAGCAAGCCCCAGAGATCCTCTTGCCTTCAACTCCCCTACCCCCCATGCTAGGATTGCAGGTATATAATGCCCAGCTCTTTTCCTAGGGTGCCAGAGATCAAAGGCTTGCCCTCCTAATTACCTGGCAAGCATTTGCTTACCTTTGCTTACTGGGGCGTCTCCGCAGTCCCTGCCCCTTCATTTCTTAATAGACTTGCTTCTGAAAAATTCCAGCTTTGACTCAGGCTAAGAGGAAGAAAACAAGTTCCTAATATAGCCAAGAAATCTATGGGGAGCAGGGTGTTGTGGCAAACACCCCAACTACAAAACAAAAGCGGAAATACTGGCTGAGTGGGGAGAAGAATGTTCTAGAGGGAGGAAGTGAGGAGATGACTAATGAGGTCAGACTCTCAAACCAAGTCCTACTTCCTGGGGTTTGCCAAGGTCGACTTGGCCTTGCACAGCCATTGGTGGCCTCACGAACGTGGGGCTCTTGACCTGGTCAGTCTCAGTCTCCAGTAGGACTGTCCAAGTAATTTCAGGTCCCCCAAACCACACTGACTATCCACATTTTGATTCTGTCTGTGTGTGTTAACTAAGCCTTAGCACCTAAGAGCTCTGGGTTGGACTTCAACTCAGCCACTTCTTAGACAAGTGCTTTCCTTAACCTCTCTAACCTTCCTAGTCTGTGCGGTGAGATCACATAATTCTGTTGTGATAATCAAGGGAGCTAATATATGCACATCATCAGCATAAAAGTGGAGACAAAGAAATATTAATCACATTGAAGCTGTTGTTATTGTTTTTATCCCATAATTGCCTGTTTATGCAATTTAATAAATATTTATTGAGTTGAGCTACTTAAATGAAACAATGATCAATCAGTAAGCAGTTTATTTCAAAGAGAGGTGTATGTTTTTCGAGGGGTTTGAATGATTTTAATGTCCTAGCTTTTTTTTTTTTTTTTTTTAGATCCAAACCAAAAAGAGCAATACAGAACCATGAGAAAAAAATGGCGTACTGCACAGTTGCCACAGTAGCTAACACACCCCGGTGACATACATGTTTATGTTTTTACATTAGTAGAGTTTGATATTGTTTGGTAATATTTTGCTTGTTGTTTATTTATTTAGACAGGGTCTCACTATGTAGCTCTGGGCGTGCTGGAACTCACTATGTAGATGAGGCTAGACTCAGACTCAGCCTGCTCTGTCCCCGGGATTGCTGGGACTAAAGGCATGTGCTACTATGCCTGGCTTTGTTCTTTCTTTTGAAGGCTTAGTTTCTACAGAGATAAAATAATTAGTTGAAAATGGAATGATTTAGCTCAGTTGCAAAGACCAAAGGAGTATGAACCGTCTCGGTGCCCTGCTGCCTAGCCATGAATCGCTTGAGGAGTGAACTGAGCTAGGTGACAGGTACTGTCTCTAGGTGGCTTCATTTTTCCACTTCAGCTAAGTAAATGTTATTTGTATATATGCCATGCCCTGGACATCAGGGATTCAAAATTCAGCAAGCCCTACTGTAACCCTGGGAAATAAAAACAAGACTGTACAGGGGTCGAGCACCTGGGTATTGTGCTTTTGAGAAATGCAACTGCGTCCGTATCTGCCTGCTACAGTGTAGGGTCTTCTCAGTCTGTCTTGGCTATACCATTCTGGCTTGCGTTCATTTTGCAGATTGCTGGTTTATTCAGTTAAGTAGATATTTATTTTTCATCTTATGAATGACAGCCGAACTTCATGCCCTAGGACCAGGAGCCTGACTGAGCCATTTGCTAGGACCCTGAAAACTAACGTTCTCTTTCCCACAGGCAGTTGTTGTCACCACGTTGGCGTCACGCCTAGCGCAGGCTGTGTGACTCAGTGACAGTTGCAATCAGAGCATGGAGCAGGAGACAAAGAGGCCATAGATCAGGAAATCACAGTGATGATGGCCAGCAGGGGTGAATGTTTTGATATGAGTGCAGCGCCGTTGCTGTTTAGGAATTATTTCTTTTAATATCATTCACTAAACACACCTCATCCTGTTTCATTGCCTGGAATTTAAACAATTTCGGGGGAGCCAAATGCTTTGTTCAATTCCACAAAGTTATTCTATGCTAAAAGCAAACTCCAAACACTGAAATAGCCATTCAGCCTTTCCCATGGTTCTGGGTCTGTAGTTCATAGGTTTATTTTGCATTTCTCTTTTTAAATTTTTTTTTTCAAAGCAGGGTTTCTCTGTAGCTTTGGGGCCTGTTCTGGAACAAGTTCTTGTAGACCAGGCTGGCCTCGAAGTCACATAGATCCACCTGCCTCTGCCTCACGAATGCTGGGTTTAAAGGCATGTGCCACCACCGTCCAGTCCAGTTCATAGGTTTAAATGCTTACTCTCACTTGAATCACACCTAATTTTTGAAGTCCCTTTGATTTACTATTCATCCCAGGGTAGATTAAATTTTTTATATTTGGGATAACAGAACTGATTTCTAAGAGAAACCTTCAACAAGCATTTTTCCATGTTCCAAAGACCATTGTTTATTTTATTAAACAATGAAGTTTCCTATCTATATCTGGTTTCTAAGAGTTATGCATGTACATGGATAATGGTCATATAAAAATGCTGAGACATATAAATGAGGATAAAATGTGAGATTTGTAGCTCAGCGTGCATTCCTTTTCTTTTTGTTATAACAGCTGTCTGGTACTATAAGATGGAAATGCTTTGATAATGGCAGAGACATCTGAAACTGGGGTTGAGTAGAACTGTGCTAATACTAGGTGCCTTAGTCCATTTGTTCTCATATACAAATATCCAAGGCCGAGAAATTTATAGATAGCTGAAAGTAATGTCTCACAATTGGAAGTCGTGGTAGTTTCAACATAATTGGGCCCTCATAAGTTCATATGAGTGGCGTTATTGGGAGACATGGTTTTGGTGGAGTAAGTATGGCCTTGTTGGAGGAAGTGTGTCACTGTGGGGGCAGGCTTTGAGGTCTCATATATGCTCAAGATACCTCCCAGTGAGAAAGACCACTTCCTGTTGCCTGCCATATGTGGAGCTCTCAGCTGCTTCTCCAGCACTACATCTGCCTATATGCCGTCATGCTCCCTGTCATGATGATAATGGACGGAACCTCTGAGACTGTAAGTGAGCCTGTCCCTCCCTGCCCCCCTTCTCCCCCACCCCAGTTAAATGTTTTCTTATAAGAGTTGCCATGGGCATGGTGTCTCTTCTCAGGAATAGAAACCTAACTAAGAGGCTGTACATTTTAAAATCAAGATATATTTGGTCTCTGGTTTCTGCTTCCAAAGTGTTTCCTTGAACATCGTTGCAAGATGCCAGAGCAGAAGGTCCATGTTCTCTTGATCCTCATTCTGAGGACCTTCATCCCATTCAGGATGGAGGATCCTTCTGGACCTATTCGACTCCTCAAGGCCTTGCCTTTTAGTGTGTTCCACTGGAGATTAAGTTCCAGCCTGAATTTTGGAGGGAATATAAACATTCAAGCTGTAGTTCTAAACGAAGACAAGTATAAACTCAGGACAAAAAGAGAGAAGGGTCCAAGATTCTGAAAGAACATCTTCACATAAACTTAAAGTATTGCGGCTTGGGGAGCAGCTGTATGACTGCCGTGGGAGGAAAGTCAGAATCACTGTGATGGCTTGAACATTGGGTTTGGGGTTCTTATTTCCGTCTCTTCTGTGGTCACGAACAAGTTACTTAACCTTTGAGACTCAGTTTCTTGATACTATCTCCTTCAGGGATGGTTAGAAGGCCAGAGATAATGTGTGCTTATCACCTGCTTCCTAGATACTAAATAACAGCTGTTGTGATTAAGTCATTATCTCTGTATCTAAACAATCACCAATAAAGGAAGCTGTGCCAAACTCCTACTGCAGCTAACTTTTCCTCTTCTCATTAATCAGGAGGCAACCTGATAAGTTGTCCCTAAGATAGACTGTAGCCAGCAGCTAGAGGAAAGACCAGCCTGGAGTCCTGTTCCCCCGTGGACTTTGTACAACTAAGAAAATGAAGCCCATTTATTTAATTTATACCGGTCCTCTTGGCACCATGTGAAGTCGTCCTCTGAAGGAAACAGACACCAAGCTCATTTCCCAAGGAGAGAACAACAATTAGCTAATTCATGAAGGAAGGTTGTAGCTACAGAGTTCTCAGTTGGCGGCAGATCGCCACTTCTTAGCTCACACACCAGCAAACCAAGATTCCCAAGCTGCTGCAGGAAGTGCTGCTGAAGGATCGATCCTACCATAAATAACGGAGGGAGGTTTGGGATGCTACAAGGTGTTAGTATTTGCACGAAAACAGAAAGGCAAGCCTGGAAGGGATGTCACAGCTCATTTATTCATACCTTAAAAAAATGATATGGAAACTAAAAAGCCAGAGAAAGGAAACACTATCGTCAATTCTCTATGACAGGAGGAAATATTTCTCGTTATGATCTTACCCCCATCCCCACCTCCCCACCTCTAGCCAAGGTGCTGGGGCTTAGGGAGAAGCATAATGTGTGTGTAGGGGTTCTAAAAGCCACCGGCCTTGCTAAATTTAGATCTGGCTTCTGCTTATGTAATTTTCCTTGTGTTTTCAATTATTTACAGGGATATATTATTTATATACGTCTAGAACTTGGGCTTTTAGCACTCAACAAGCAGGAATAATTTATAGGCTTGTGAGAGCTTCCTGTCCTTCCTTTGCAGATAGGGCTCTTTTTGCATTGTTAATTAATTGTTACGTTTCAGTCTTGTGCAACTTCCTTTCCTGGCGGTTCTGTGGTAACTGGCCAGAGAGTTATCTTCCCAGGCACATTCCAAAAGCCAGGTTAATTTTCCTGTCCGTCATTTCTCAACTTTCGAAAGCCCTACGGCATCATGACCCAGCGGATGAAGGTCCTAGACACCATGAGATTCTACCAGAAAAGGAGCTTGCTTTTTTTTTTTTTTTTCTCTGCTGGAAGTAGAAATTACTTGTTTCAGCTCCCCTCCCCCATCTTGTTTTTTAAGTAGTGAACTTACTGAACTGCCCTTTCCTCCATCTTTATTCCTCCTGCTGCTTGGCCCTGACTTGGTGACCTGTGTCATCCTGGTTTCTGACCATTCAGGCTGTCATTTAGGTGAATGCATGAGGTTAGGATCCACATTTTGCTTTTCTCAGCCGCCTCGGCTTGCTCCCAGGTGGTCCTAACTGGCTCTTTATTGCCCGTGCTTTGATGGCTATAATCTTGCTGTTTAGCTCAAGCCTGGATGATAGCTGCTAGGAAGTTGACCTGGAAGGTGCAAGGGAGAAGGGGCTGTCTGTGGAGAGAGGTAGGCAAGGTTCTGGTACCCTGTCCTAATCGTGTTGATCTTCGAGGACAGGGTTTGAAGGCCAGAAGTTTGGGAGGGTGACCCAGAAACTGATCAGAGCTCAGATGACCACCATCTTAGTGACCACCAGACAACCTGCAGAGTCACTGTAATTCTGTCCACACGCACAAAGGACTGCTCCCTGGAAGCTCCGGGACAGCTGGCAATAAAAGAACCAGAAAAGGAAAAAGAGGTGGTATCCAAACTCCGGAAAAATCTCCATCAATTTCCAGAAAATACATGAACGTTGCTCCGCGTTTAGCTTCTCCATCCCTTCATCTTTATGTCTTTTACACTGTATCTATAACCTCCTGACCCCACCAGGGTGAGAGGTGATTTGTGAGTATACCTCTGACTTCTGCTTGTGGCGTCACTACTCAGAAGACCCTTGGTGATGTTACTGGATGATTCTGGAGGAAGGGGGACTCCATTTGGGGTAAAATACTGGTAACATTGAGCTATGAGGTGCAGGCCCAAAATATCATCTCATAGGAGCATGGCTGGATGGCGGTGTGGGCCTCCCTTTTCTTCAGGGAGCAAATGGAAAGTTCTTTGGTCATTTCTCCCCGACCTGGAGAATGTAGCTCTCTCTTTCCCCACAGCTTTTGGAGAAGTTAAGGCAATGAGAGCAACAAGGATTTTCTCCGTGGAAAGTGGGGGACAACAGCGTAGTCATAGAGGCTGTCTTTGTATGGCCGCTGTCACTCAAAGGTAGGAGACAGTTGCCTGAGACAGAGGCCTCAGAGCTTGGCGTTTGTTTTAAACCTTTTCCGTCTCTTCAGCAGAGCCAGGAGGTAAGCAGTTCACTCTAGAAGGTGACAGAGTACCTTACCACACCCACGGGGGGATACAGACCATCCTCACAACTGTCTTGACATAGAGAGACTACAGCCTAGCAACCCAATAGTTCTGAGGCGAAAGAACCACTCAGGGACATTTTTCTTTCCTCAGGCCTGCCTGTGTTTTATTTGCTACTTCACGGCACGGTAATAATAATCAATCAAAACACTGGCTATTGACTGACAGTGACAGGTAGATGAATAGGCATCTCGGTGACAGCCATTGAACTCTCCAGACCTGGATGTGTTCATAGCAGGACCCCCTTCTGCGGTGTGACATATGTTTTAGGAGCCCTGACAGCGACTGTCAGTCAAGGCTTAAGAAATGTGCTGGAATGTATGTACTTCATAAATGTGCCAGGAGCCCTAACAACGGTTGTCAAGGCTTAAGGAATGTATCACAATGCCCCTGGTTAGGTAAGGACTGGATAGCCATAGCACAGGCTGTCTGGGACCTCCCTCTCAAGGGTTGTCAGAGATTTTTTTTTTTTTTAGCATACTGCAGGGATAGATGCCAAGAGGTGCTAGTGCCTTGTAAGGACAACTAGACAGTCAGAGAACACTACTTAGTAGTGGCCAATTAGGCCAAGTAGGCAGTAGTTGACTGTGTCAAAGTTGAAGGAGAGGATCCTGGGAAAGATGTTATAAATGCCCCAGAAAAATTCATTTGGCTGCTCCCCTATCCGACCTTCCTTTATCCCAAACATCCCGTTTCCTCCTTTATCCCAAACATCCCGTTTCC
>NW_026067902.1:21767985-21819598 GCF_014885135.2 Alexandromys fortis
GGGAGGCGGGGAGGAGGCGGAAATCTTTTTTTTTTTCAATTAAAAAATTATATTAAAAAAATTCATTTGGCTACAAGATGTATCAGCTCCATATTTAAACCGCCTTCAATATGGAGTAATGTTGTTAGGATGCTCAAAGTCGGGGTGAATATAGAAAAAGCCTTTCTGTGTGGCATCCTAATCCTGTATCTTGTAATCCTGTATCGCACAACTTCTGCTGACCCTTTGAGGAGTATTAGCATGTGGCTAAATTGTATATTAAATAGATGAAACCAGAGGAGATGGGGAAAGTATCCTTTTTCCTTTTCGGATCCAGCCCTCCCAAAGCACTCTGCATTCCTCTTGTCAAGGCCCCCTCAGGCAGTTCCTGCTGTTTCTCCAAACCTGTCTGGGTGTTAAAACTCTCACCCTTTTCTTGATAAAAATCTAGAGATCTTCTTATCTCTTGTTTATAGCCAGAGGTTAGGTCTGGCTTAATTCAGAAACCTTCAGGGACAAAGGGTGAGTAACTTCTGTTTCCCTCTTAACCTTGCATTTCCGCCCTCCTGGGCCCACACTGACCCCAGGAACCTTCAGGATAAAGGGAGGGGCAGGAGGCAAAGTGGAAAAGAAAAAGTCTTATTGAAACAGGGTACTTTATGCTCATAATCCCAGCATCTACGGAGGATGAGGCAGGAGGATAGCTACAGATTCCAGGCCAGCTTGGGCTAGAGTCAAACAGTGTCTCAAATAAAACAAAATGTAAACAAAAACAAACAAGTAACCAAAGTAGAAAAGGGTAAGGTCTCCCCTAAAAGGGGTCATGTGATTGGAGACCTATTCCTTTTAAATGATGAAAGCCTCATTCTGGGTTTTTCTTGCATAGGGTGGGTCTGTGGGTTTGTTCAGAGAAGCAGAGGTGGCTTTTCTAGTCTCTGTTGCAGGAGATCTCTCAGCCAAGTCTTTTATGGCTCTCCCCAAAGGGACACTTACTCCTCCCCGGCTCTCACAGAATATGCCTTCTGAGATAGTCCCGCCCCAGCAAGCCACAAGGACTTTTCTACAGCAAAGATTTTAGTACTTTCGTGGGTGATCATTCAGCTCCTTGGAAAGTCTTGGAAACTTCGCTGCACAGAACCCTTGCAGAGCCTCTTGTTCCCACGGGAGCCTTTCTTCTTGGCTCCGTCACAGCAGGTCATTCCTGACACCCTAGGTGATGGTTAGTGTTTACAAGGGGTGCATGGTTGTGGCTTCAAAGTGAAATGTTTGGGTGTCAGGTAGACAAGGAGTGGAGTTGTCGTGCTAAGTCTTGATTGACAGCTGGATGGGATTTAGAATTGGAAACAAATATGGGGGGCATGCCTGTGGGAAAGTTTGTAGATTTGGTTAACGGAGATGGAAAGACTCACCCTAAGTGTGGGCAGCGCAACTCTGTGGGCTGAGGCCCTAGACTGAACACAGAGGAGAAAGGAATTGAGTGCCAGCCCTCGGTGCTCTCTGCTTCCTGAACGTGGATACTGTGTGGCCAGGTACTTTAAACTCCTTCGGTCACACCTTCCTGGCCAGGATTGATCATACCCTTGAACTCTGAGTGCAAAATTTTTTTTTTCCTTAAGATGAATTTGTCAGTTCTTTTGTCCCAGCAACAAGACAAGTAACTAAAACACCTCCTTCTGTCTGTCAGCCTTTCTTTCTGGGCTGCGCATACACGCATGGGTGCATCAAGTCCCAGGGAACACCGGGACCTCCGCTACTAGTTTTTCCCTGTTCTGTTGAAGGCAATCAGAAAGGTGTTACAATAAGTTATATCTTCCTTTGTGTCCACTGTGAGCAAGGCTGTGGTCCTTCCCCCACGTTGGCCAGTCTTCTTTTGTTTTTCTTATGCTTGTGCTTCATTTTGTATTCATATTTTTGTATTGATTTTTAAAAAGCATGTCATAGGTTAGAGGCATTTGTCTTTTCTCGCATGTCAAGTGCAAGCACTGCCTCCAGTTTTTTTTGATATGTTTGTTTTATGTGTATCTGCTTTTTCAAGGAAGTTTCCCAGTGTTCCGCAGTGAATTTCATCAGGCTTCCTTCTGGAGCATCTGCATTTTATGGCATCCATCGGAAAGTTATAAGGTTATAAAAATATTAACCCATTTTCTTCTAGTGGCTTTATGANGTCCTGCTTTGTAGGCATTGGGATGTCTGTGTATTCTGACATGAAGAGGCAAGATGCTTTGTTTTATTTTGTTAACTTTTGTTTGGGATTTAGCAAGACTAGCAGATTTTTTTGTTTGTTTGTTTGTTTTGTTTTTTCGAGACAGGGTTTCTCTGTAGCTTTGGTGCCTGTCCTGGAACTAGCTCTGGTAGACCAGGCTGGCCTCGAACTCCCAGAGATCCGCCTGCCTCTGCCTTCTGAGTGCTGGAATTAAAGGCGTGCGCCACCACCGCCCGGCTATGATATATCTTTAATTGATCTTGTGAACTATATCTTGGGGTAAAAACTAAACTAAAATAAAGTGTGACTTTTTGTATGTGTTTCACAGACCCAAGATCTCTTTCATTCCTTTCGCTCTACTTGACACTGGTAGATAAAAATGTACATTTCTTTTTTTATTTTACAATTTTTTTTCTTTTTGTTTTATCGGTTTGTTGAGGCAGAGTTTCACGGAGCCCAAGTTCTTGAACTTATTGTTCAGCTGAGACTGGCCTACTCCTTCTACATCCCCAACTGTATTGATAACAGGCGTGCATCACCAGCTGTGAGTCCCCCTTTAAACACAGCTTCCCATAGCTAAATGCGCAGATGAATCCCAAAGGCAATGCTTTGCTGTTGGAGCTAATCATTGTGTACTTCCCGGGAATCTTAGCCCAAACCTTCTAGCTACTTGGTTCAAGTACCGGGACCTGTGTGAGTGGCGGTTACAGTCAGTTGCAGGTCCAGTGATGACAGAGGCAAGCGTAGTTGCTCCACATCCATTTTATAGCGGATGCAGAGAAGGGAAGTAATAGGCCTAAGGTCACCGAGCAAATTAGGGTGTTGAAATCCAAGGTCCTAGGCCCTTTAGCCCGTTTCCGTAATCGCTGGACCCCATCACGCACAAAGCCCAGGTAGAAAGCATCTTCTCCTCATTGCATCACCCCAGAAATGACATAATCCACAACAAACACAGCCAGAGGGCAGTGAGGAGAGGGTAAAAAGCTCAGCCCATTGAAATGTACAGATGTTCCAGGGAGCCGGGAAAATGGCCCGCTCAACAGAGATCATATATAATTGACAACGTGAGTCAGACTTGGGCATCATTCAAGATTAATCTTATCCCCTTAATGAAATTGCTGATTGTTTTGACTTGTTCCTCTCTGTCTTTTCCAAGTTGCCTGCCGGTGTGCTGCAGAGACAGCCTTGCCGGTCTGAGGCTCTGTTCTCAAATGCTGAATTATGGAGTGCATTAAGGCGCTGAGAAGATCTGTTTGGAGAGGCAGGAACCCAGTAAAGCTTCTCATTTTTCCATGATGACTGATGGATTTGGAGCACTCTGAAGGGCTGGCTGCATAATGCTAAGTGTTTAACACGCGCCAGCTTTGTCACCTGACGTGAACCCTTTGATTCCAATCTCCTAGTCCTCACACACTCAGCAAGGAGTGGAGGGGGAGGGGGGCTGCTGTTCTGGGGTGGGGGGGGGAGAAGAGGAGGAGGATTTCTGACTTTGGAAGCAGGGAGAGGTAGGAGGGAGTGTGGGCAGGGGCAGAGAGGCACCGAAGAAAACCTGCCTGTGTCTTAATTACCTGGCATATTCCCTGTGTTGGTTTCATAGGTCATTGGATTTCTTCCAAAAATGTTGTTTTGCAAAGGTGTGTGAAGTAGACTCATTGGTGAATAGGCTACTCCTTGCCAACAGCAGGATATGAAAGAGTTCAGCTCCAGGAAGGTCCCTGTGCCCAAAATGGTGGGGAAGAGTCGGAAATGGCCTCCATCTGACCAGCTGCTATTTTCTCTCAACTCAAGTGGCTCTGGGGATTGGTTCCAGCACCTCATATACTGGAAGGCTGTGTTTAATCTCAGGTGCCTCAAGTTCTGCAGCTAGCCTGTGGTTTGTGCGGTCGGTGCAGACAGCACCGACTCCATTGGAGTTACAGGCAGCGATTGTACTTGTCGCGGGAATGGTTCTTTCCTGGATGTGCTTTCGACCGCTGTGTCCTATGAATCCTGTTGGCCAGAAAACCCTCCTCCACCCTAGCACTTAGTTAATAAATACGACTTGACATGCAGCCAGAAATGCGTATGTTTGCTGTGCTGTTAGATTTCTCCTTGAAAGGGGAAAGACTCTTTTGAATGTGATACACAAAAAGATTCTGTTAATTAAGTGAATTGACAATATCTCCTTATAGGACGAAGAAAAAGTAGCGACACCCATTGCTATGCCACTGATTGCTTTGGTGGGCCGAGTTTATTGTCCATGGCTTCTAGGAAAGAAATGCCCACTTCGACCCCTCAGTTCTTTCTCTTACCCTTGTGCTGTGCGCACAAAACTATTCATTAATGTCAACAAGACTTATGAGACCATATCCAGTGGGGTGGAGGCAAGAGGACTAGATCCCAAAGTCAACATCTTTGCAATACATCCCAAGATGAAAACGATCAGAGTCTCATTACTCTTCAACGACTATAGCAGAAAACAAAGTGGAGCATTTCCTACTCAGGTTAAAGATGAAACAGATTTCAGGCTTGGCTGTTTTTTTTTTTTTCCTTTCTCTGAATTATATTTATATATGCAACAGACCTTAAAACATTTTAGCCAAACGTATCCCTAGGTATAGTTGAGTATGTTCATTACAGCTCACTTAAAAAGAAGACTTCTAGAAGTAACTTAAGCCCACGAAGATGAAGGTGGAAGGAGCAGCCACCCAGGCAGGAACACACATGAGGAGTATAATCAGAAAACGAGATGTGTGTCAGATAAAAAAATCTAGGGAGGTGTCTTTAAGACCCTGAAAGCAAAGGAATTCTTAGCTTGCTTTTTCTTTAGTGAGTCTGTAGCTGACTTGAAAAGATGCACCCCCTTCCCCCACCCAAGACCCAGGTTCAATTCTAAAATCTGGCCCCCTAAGACCTCCCTCTCTTCTAGGCCACACGCCTTTTATCCTTGGTCAGTTTCATTGTGCCCTCTGTGTGTCCCCAAAGACTTATACACCACCCTTCTTCCCTCTGGGCTTTGTGGCGATAACTGCTCCAGAGTCCATCAGCAGAGTGCCCTGTCTCTGGCTTTTGCTTTGGTCTGGCTAATAGGCAGTCCTGGCAGGAAGTCAGAAGGAAGCAGGAAAGTGAGGTGGATAAAGTATTCTCACTGCCCTTCCCTCCAGACCTTGGCTGTCAGTGACTCCTGTTGGGGGCACTGGCCATAGTGCGGGTTCTCCTAGGACTCAGCCCTTCCTTCCATCCCCTGTGTTTCCGACTGCTGTTGCTGGTAGCCTCTTTTTCGTGTGAGTGTAGGGATATTTTCCATCTTCTGCTGGCTTTCCTTAGCCGTCATTCCTCTGTCTTTCACACACTTTGAGTGAGCCATCTGTTTTCTGCCACGATGACTGTTCATACATCCATATCAACGGGCTTCTTAGAACAGAGCAGTCAGTTCTTGGTCTGGAACCAACCATTTTATAATGTTGTGGGTTTCTGGTAGTGAGGCATTCTTGAGCCCTCACCGTTGGGCTCAAGATTCATGCTGTGTTCTGGCTCTGGCACTGCCCATGTGAGCCGCCAGTGGCAAGCTCGACTTTCTGCTCCAACCTTCCCTTGCATTCTATGTGGCATTCACTGTGGTGAACTTTTTATATGCTTTATCACTCTTTGGAATGAATAGTTTCTTCCTTTATCCATATCTTACAAACGAGAAAAGTAATAATAAAAAAAATTGCCAAAGGTTGCATGTTTAGTTAGAGCAGGGATTTAAGTCTGCTCTAAGCTGTGTCCTAGCTCATCCCCTGGCTTAAACCTCAGAGCTCCCAATAATTATACCCGTGTTTCTGTGTACATTGGTACATAGAATATTCCAGCTCTTCAAAACTTAGCTACTGGTCTGATCTCACAGGGACTTGTGGCTCTCACCCATCTCCTGCTCCTGTTCCAGTCAGCAAGATCTGTCTGTCATAACGAAACACCAGTGGGGGGCTTAAAGAATAGAATTTGTCTCTCATTGTTCTGGTGGCCAGGAGTCCAAAATCGAGGTGTCCCAAATCATTCTGAGGTATAACTTCTATCTCTTTGTGTGCACACAGAGTTCTTGTTGTGCACCTGAAGTAGCAATGTGAGGGGGGAGCGAGCTGTTCTTCCCCCCACCTTCTTTCCAGTCTCCTCCGTCTCTCATTGTCTCTTGATGCTGGGAATCAATCCAGGGCTTTACACATGCTAAGTAAATATTCTACTTCCGAGGTGCACACTCAGCCCCTGATCTTAGGACACCAGTTCTATCCACTGAAGACCCTGCCCTTATAATATTTTTTAGCCTCTGTCACTTCCTCATAAGTTCTGTCTCTAAATAGTCACACGGGAGTGAGGGTTTCCACAGATAAAGATTAGGGGAGCACAGTTTAATCCAGCACGGTATCTTTCTTTTAGGAACTGGCCTTAGCATTGGTCCCTGATCTACTGTGATAGAAAACAAAAATAGAAGTCAGATCTTTTGTGTTAGGGGGAAAGTTCTCTCTTCCTCAATTACGGGGAGATGGATATTCTCCACCCAGGAGATGACTCAGTAGATAAGAGAGCTTGCTGTGAAATCCTGAAAACCTCAGTTCATATCCCCAGGATCCGTGTAAAAAGGGCATGATTGTGCGTGCCTATAATCCAAGCAGCAAGGTAAAGAAGCAGAAATAGGAGACTCAAGGCCAGCTCCAGGGAGAGACCCTCTCTGCAGGGAAGTGGGTAGAGAGGGTTAGAGCAAACACTGGGGTTAGATAAACATGGCCCCCAAAGGCTCATATTTGCATGCTTAGTCATAGGGGAGTGGCACTCCTTGAGCAGGATTAGTAGAGGTGGGCTGCGCTGCAGAGAGTGTGTCACAGGGGTGTGGGTGGGAGGGCTTTGAGGTTCCAAAAGCCCATTCCAAGCCCCGAGTCTGCCTGTGGATCGGGATGTGGAACTGTTATAGCTCCTTCTCTGGCTCATCTGCCTGCTCACTGCTGTGCTCCCCACCATGATGACAATGGGCTAACCTCTGTAACTGTAAGCAAACTCCAATTAAATGCTTTCCTTTGTAAGAGTTGTTGTGGTTATGGTTTCTCTTCCAGTGGTAGAACACTGACTAGATGGCAAGCCACCTGATTTCATCCTCCGGTCTCTTTGTATGTGGGTGGTACATACCCCTCTCCCCTAGCCCCCGTATATGTACAAACACCATCACATATACAGGCCCAAACATAGGAAAGAAAACCTTCCTGAGTACTCGGAATGAAGTTTTAGACAGAACGGCAAGGTTTGCAGATACCTCTTAGTCTAAATTTAAACCCTGACAGAGCATTGGTTTTTAAAGCATCCTGTCCGAATTTCAGGCAGAGAAATATCAAATGATGCTTCTAGAAGTGCTCACTTACTTATTTTTGAGGCAGACTCTTCTTGCGTAGTCCAGGCTGTTCTTAGACTCTTGGTCCTGTTATGTCAGTCTCCTGTGGGCTTGGATTACAGGTGTTTATGGCTGTTTCCCCTTCCCCTGTTAGGGGTTAGGAATTGAAATCAAAGTATCATGCATGCTAGGCAAACACTGCACCACTGAGCCTATCTTGTATTTAATATTCTATTTTGAATTTGCATGTAATTTCTGAAGTAGTTTGCATACAGGGAAGAGATGTAGAAGAGAACGGCCATTGATTGATTAAAAAGATGATTAATGGACTAGAACAATGGCTCAGCAGTAACAGTCACCTACTGTCCTCGCAGAGGACCTTGCTTCTGTTCCCAGTACCCACAGAGTGACTCACAACCATCTGTAACTCCAATCCAGGGGGATCTCATACCTTCTTCTGACCTCCATGGCCACCGAGCATGGACATGGTACACAGACCTACATGCAGGCAAAACACTCATAAATAAAATACGTAAGAATTTGAGAAAGCTGGAAAGTGGTCATCGTGAAGAGGGAGGGGTAGAAGAAATGTTTTGTGCTTTGACAAACTTTTCAATGATAAATCATTTCATGAGAAATAGCGTCATATTAGCAGTTTATATCTCTTTTCTTCTCTCTCCTCCTTCTCATTCCTTAAAGGCCTTCTGATGTATTTGTTTCTTACTCTTACCTCTGGAAGAGACAGGTTTACTATCTGTAGTGAGGCATACTAGAGTTAGCTAGTTCTTACAGAAATGTTGATGCTTGACAGGAAGAATCATGGACATCTAAACATCTCTGTTTCAAGGGAAGGAGCTTCTTGTTTGTCCTGGCCACCCAGAACCGAAATAAACACACAGAAACTGTACTAATTGAAACACTGTTTGGTCCATTAGCTCTAACTTCTTATTGGCTAACTCTTATATTAATTTAACCCATTTCTATTAATTTGTATATCGCCATGTGGCAGTGGCTTACCAGGTAAAATTCCTAGCATCTGTCTCCTGCGGCTCCATGGCTTCTTCTTATCTCTGCCTCCTTTTTCCCAGCATGCCATTTAGTTTTCTCTGCCTACCTAAGTTCTGCCTTATCAACAGGCCAAGGCAGTTTCTTTATTCATTAACCAATGAAAGCAACACATATTTATAAGGACCTCCCACACCACATCTCAGCCTCTAGGTGTATGGATAATCTAATGGGAGATCATATCTCTCTGTAAGAGCAGTTACTATTTTGTGTGGAAAGAGACACTTAGAATGTTTTCACATGTTTTTGTTTGTTTGTTTGTTTGTTTTTTTGAGATAGGGTCTCACTATGTAGCTCTGGCTGTCTTGGAACTCACTGTGTAGACCAGGCTAGCCTCAAACTTTTAGCAATCTGCCTGCCTCTGCTTCCTGGGTTCTGGGATTAAAGGTGCATACCACTATACCTGGCTAATTTTACACATTATTTTTAAATTAAGAGACCATTGTTTAGAGTAATTATATGTCTGTGTGTATGCACGACTGTATGTTTAGTTAGTGGGATGTTAGCACAAATATGTGTTTGTTTTTTTTTTGCTTTATGAGATTCCACCTGCAAGAAAGAAGATACAATATTATACTTTTAGTAGTCCAAACTGCTTGCATTTTTCTCAATTTCCTATGCATGCATTTTAAAATCTAATTAGGAAATTTAAAATACATCTGTTAGTTCATTTGTATGTATGTGTGTGAACATGTGCATGTAAGCAAATATACATGGATATGCACATATGCCTTAGCACGTGAGTAGAAGTCGGCCTCTCAGTGTGTGGGTCTCGGAGATCAAACTCAGAATTTCAGGCCTGGCAGGGAGCACCGTTAGTGACTGAATGATGTGTCCAGCCTTTAGGCATGTTTTGAACAGAGAGAGAGAGATGTGGAGAACACTTCTGGGCATGACAGCTACAGCAGGGGGATTGGCTCTTTGGATGTAGGGTGCCTGGCTATAGGATGCAATCTTTGCTGAGAGACAGTTACTAGAGGACTAGTGGTCCAGCTATCTTCATCCTGCTCTAAGCTATTATCACTCCAGCCTCTCAGGATAGAGTCGCATTTCTTAGACATTCCTGGTCTGTAGTTCTACCACTACGGGCTGGTTTTCTCTAGCTAGCTCCAATTACTCCTGCTAAGTCTAAGCCTATTGTTTCTTGTCCTAGAGGAAAACACAGAATCAAACGGTCTCCACATCTCTTGTCTTTGAAAACGTTCTCTTGCCTTTACTAAGTACACTGCCCTCCTTTGAGTTATAAAAAGGTTAAAAGAAGAAAGAAGGCAACGGCAAAGGTATGGCCTTATACAAATGTCTTCAGAAACTTTCTTACACCCTCTGGATTTTCTGATTTTTAATCTTCTCATTTATTTTCTTCAATAAGGGGCTACCCTGGACACCCAAATAGGAAATGGCACATCTGTAAGTATCAAGGAAGAGTTTGGTGAACTAGGGTCTCAAGTGGTCACACCGATGGGAACTTACTGTTTGGTATCCCCAAATGCAATGGGCCTCTGTGCAGCCTGTCCTACCTTGAAGCTTCCCCTCCCTGTTTATACCTTCTGACTCACACTTCTTCAGAGAAGCACAGAGGCACCAGGCAAACCGCTTACATGAGATGTTTTCTCTTTCTCTTTCTTTTCATGTGTGGAGAGGAAGACTTTCAGCTCCTTTGTTGGCCTTTCTAGCCTCTGTGCCAAAATTGTGAAGTTCTGAAGGTATTTCCCTGATAGAATTTCCCCTGCAAGAAAACAGTTCTTGCCATATTCTTCTAGGAGGGCAGCATTTGTGGGGGAGGCCCCCAGACATGTTGCTTCCAGCCCCTCTCTCACCCTTTCATTCTGGACTGTGGGGAACATGAGCTTTGGTTTGTGTTCAGTGTGTCTCACTAGAGTTTGTGTCCCCCCCCCCACGAAGGGGCTATGACAAAATACGACAGTGGAGACTCACAGACCTCCTCCTCACACTGACAGCTAGAAAGACAACCTATCCACTTAGACCAACGGACTCTTGATGGAGCTTCACATGTGTCCATAGTAGCCAGAATATGGGCAGATCATATTTGGGATGTTTCTGTTTTTGTTTTGGTTTTTTGGTTTTTCGAGACAGGGTTTCTCTGTAGCTTTGGAGCCTGTCCTGGAACTCCCTTTGTAGACCAGGCTGGTCTCGAACTCACAGAGATCCGCCTGCCTCTGCCTCCCGAGTGCTGGGATTAAAGGTGTGCACCACCACTGCCTGGCCTGGGATGTTTCTGTGAAGTTATTTTTGCTTTTTAATCCATACTGAAATTTGTAGACACTGAATAAAGCAGGTTACACACTTCAGTTTGGATGTGCCTCATTCTACCAAGTAAAGGCCTGGATAGAACAAAAAAAGGTTTATTTTATTCCCTCAAAAAAGAGGGAATTTGTCTGTAAGATTCTCTTTAAGACTGGACTTGCAAGTCCTCAACTTTATATTCATGAGAACTCTTTTTAAAAAAATCGACCAACCTTTTCCTGACCACACACTTTCTCTTATATATTATATACTATATTATTTTATATAATAATAAGTATATATTAACTTGTTCAATTGCTCTGGAGTACTCTAGTGAATGCTTTTCTGGACATTACTTAAAATTGGCCATTAAAGTTTCTTTGAAGCCAACTTGAGAACAATAATTTGATGTGTCATACCTGAATAAATGGCCAGTTCTGCTCTACTTGGGCCATGGTTCCACAAGAGGCTGGTATGAAGTATGCTGTCGTAGGTAGACCTGATTTAATCTCTATGTCTTCATTTTGTAAGTCCATATTCTAAGTGTATTGTTCCATGCTTACTGTTTTTTACTGTTTCCAAGGAAAGAGTCAAAATGATTAACCCAGTCTATGGTAATATGATCAAAGAATTATCCAAGTGTTTGAAAGGCACGGGGAATGCTCTTAATAAGATCAAGGGTATCTGCGTGACTATCATTTATTGCTGCATCTCACCCTCACCCTTCATAGCTTCACCGTCTCCTCCACTCATCTTGGATGCCATGGTCCTCCTGCTGCAGCATCTTTTAATGCCTAACTTTATCTGCTTGGAAAACTCATACATGTACATATGTATGTACCTATGTACGTATGTATATATGTATTTAAGACAAACAAATTCAGTCTTAAAATTACTAAGAAATCCTGTGTGCTTTAGACTAGAATGAATCTTTTCTTCTTGTTGTTGTTTTATTTTTGTTTTTGAGGCAGGGTTGCTCTGTGTATACCTGGCTGTCCTGAAACTCACTTTGTAGACCAGGCTGGCTTTGAACTCAGAGACCCTCCTGCCTCTGCCTCCACCACCCAGTTTAGATTTATGGTTTGACAGCAGTGACCCACATTCTTTCGAATAACAGAGTTCCCGAATGAGCCATGCCACTTGAAGGGAGGAATGTGAGGGTGCAGGATTTTTTTTTTAGTCTGAAATTTTAGGGAGTACTTTGACACCTATTCCCATGAAAAAGGGAGTCAGATAAAATGTGTGGCACTTTCCCATTTCATGAAATAGAGACTAAAACCTCCTATTTTCATTTATTTATTTATTTATTTATTTATTTATTTTTTATTATGTATACAATATTCTGTCTGTGTGTATGCCTGCAGGCCAGAAGAGGGCACCAGACCCCATTACAGATGGTTGTGAGCCACCATGTGGTTGCTGGGAATTGAACTCAGGACCTTTGGGAGAGCAGGCAATGCTCTTAACCTCTGGGCCATCTCTCCAGCCCCCAAACCTCCTATTTTCTGTTTGGATGTGACTTCAGTGAGTTTCAGACACAAACGATCAAGCCAACTTATCTTGAAGTGATCCTTAAAAAGCAATATAGATGCCTGTTGCGGTTGACAAGAAGCTAGTTCTATTTTGTTTCCGAAACATAATAGTCAAAGAGTGGGACTCTTTCCCTGGTTATCAGGCGATGGGCAGACAGCACACAGACTATGCAAAACGGCAAAGCTTGAATCAAAGCAGCCAGACAGAGCTGTCTGCTGAATATCAGACCCTATGGGCTGCTCCAAAGCTAGCTCTGGAAGACATGACAAAGCAGCGCTGGCACAAGCTGAGGAGAGCACTCTTTCTCTATTAGTGTAACAGTCTGGGCAAAACCTCTCTCTCTCTCTCTCTCTCTCTCTCTCTCTCTCTCTCTCTCTCTCTCTCTCTCTCCTCTGTGTGTGTGTGTGTGTCTTCAAGATGCGTCTGCATGACTCTGAAACCAGCACAACTTGGCCATGTAGATCGTGTGTACATTCTGAATGCATAGGGCCCTTGATCACATTCCTGCCAACTATGCTGTTCTCAAAAAAGATCGGAGCTAAGTCTTAACATGTCAAGAACGCTCCGTGGAAGAAAAAAAAAATTCAACGAAAACCAATGGTGAAGAATTTTCAAAAATAGAAGGAAGAGGGACTTATGGGAGTAGCAAGTCATGACTTTTTCCAGACAAGTCATACTGAGGTAAAACAAGCATTGTATGAGTTATTATTGCCATGATCTTATATTAACTTTGGGACTTTAGAAAATATCATTTTAGTTCCTTCCACAGGTCCAGAATTGTCTCTCACGGTGTTTACCTTATTCTGGCCAGAAAAACATGCGCTAGTATTTCAGTTTCCTTTCCCATATCTGCATCCCCTGCCCCCCAGAGCCTTAAGCTTGAATTGCTAGAAAACAGGAAATCTGTTTTATTACTCCTTAATTTTCAGGCAACTGCAGTGGACATGGAACTGGTTTGAGTGCAGACCTTCAGCAGCTGGAGGCCTGCAACATTTGGAAGATGCATTCTGGAGGGCGGCCTCGCAATTCTTAACGCGCAAGCTCACCTGCTAACCGGAGAGGATTTGTATGTTCTCAACTCAACCTCTTGGCTACAGCCCTTCTTGGCTTGGACCAGGACACCCATCTAACCGAACTGGCATTTTTTTTTCCCCTAAAAGTGGCCTTTGGGAACCTGGTAGCAAGTCCATTATCTATGTACAGGCTATGCAGTTGGCACAGCCAGATGCGAATCCCAGTTTTGCCAGTTTCTGGCGTTGACCTTGGGCAAATTTCTTAATCTCGCTAAGGGAAACAGTCTAGACAAATTCCAGAGGCGGGTGCCCGTGGCCCGAGGGCATTTCCTGTTGCTCCCAGCACTCGCGTAGGTGAGCTGGGTTCATTTAGAGGCAACAGGACGAGGATGGCTGGAAACCATGTAGCCCATCTTTTGGGCACCGCAAGAAACCTCAGAAGGGAGGCTGGTGTTGTCCTAAGACTTTGGCATGAGCTGTCGAGGCAGAGAAATAGCATAGAGACAAGCAACCAGGTCTTGGCATTGCTTCCTCTATGTGGAAAGGTTACTAATACTCCCACACAATCCGCCATAGCGAATACAGGGAGTCGCTACTGAATCTTCCCAGGAATCCCCCGTCTTGTCCCTGCACCCTTGAACTGCGAAGGATCTTCTGGAAACCCCCAGATACTGTTTCCTCTACCTGGACCGTGCAAGGAAATTATCCTTCTAGGCTTTTTTTTTTTTTTTTTGAAATACAATTAACTGACATTTCTGAGAAGTCCCATGTGAATCACTCTAATGAAACATGTTTTTATTATTATATATTGGCATCTTGCCTTCTCAGCTGTCTTCTGCGACATTTCTTTATATTTACGCAGCCCAGAAAGCGCCAACAGGAGGACAGAGCTATAGGGGCTGTTCCTTTGGGGGTATTATTCCCACATCATGGTTATCAGACCTTTGAAGAACCCCTTCGCCAGGGGCCACAAAGCAGGTGTACAGGTGAGGCGGAAGTCCCAGGACTTGCTTTCCAAAAGCTTGCTGCCCTGAAAAGCCTCTCTAGCATTGTGAGGAAGGATGCTAGACCCCGGCTGTCGTATAGTTTTGACACTCTGAAGTGACTTGATCATCTGACTTGCCGAAAGTACATTTACTTAAAAAAAAAATTAGTGAGGATTTTTATGACAAAGGAGGCAGCATTTTAATAACTGTGTGATTTGGTGAATCATGTCAGTGACTCCTTACATAACAGGTATTTCCCTCGGGCCATCCCAGTCATGAGATAGAGCTGGGATGTCCCACTGTAGCGAATTGATTGTTCTGCCCCCCTGCCCATGACCTGTGGGAACATCTATCTCCTCCAGTTCCTTCCTCGGCTCAGATGGAGGAGATCCTTCGGGGGTGGGTGCTTAGGAACTGCTGTCGTTCCCACGCATTCATCTCTGTCTGGCAGCGCTAGTGTTTCCTGACCTGGCCTCGGGCCACAGAGCCATCTGCCAGTCTTGTCTGCCCTCTTTCTGATACAAAATGTTCCCCACACTAGTACGGAATGCTTCTGCTTCCTTATTCCAGTGGACATGACTGTTTCTTGACTACCAAAGGCAAAAAGGCACTATACCTAGCGATCACTATGGAGGTTCTTCTCTTCTGGAATGAACCATCTCAGCTTGCCCACTGCATCATATTCCCCTCTTAAGGGAGAGCCATCTTGGTTTGCCTACTTTCTCTAAATGACAACCTCAGGACATCTTCCTCCAGCCATCGCTTTCTCTTTCCAGCAGACATTTATCCCAGGAGTGAATGAGCAGACTTGGTTGGGGTTGTGTTGAGGGAGGGGTAGAGGGTGTGTGGGCTTTTGTTAGACTTTCTTGAAAGGGGAAGATTCTAGGACATTAACGAAATGATTGATGTCTATATGTAGTCTTTGCTCTGGCTTTTCCTGCAAGGCAGTTTATTATATTACTCTCATGAATTAAGTTATTTTTTTTTGAGACAGAGTCTTAATATGTAGTTCTGTTAGGCCTTGGACTTATTGTCTTCCCACTCAGACTTTTGAATGGTGGGATTACAGGCAAGACCCTTTTAATTATTTTGCATTTGTGTTTTATAATTAATAAACTGTTATAGAAAAAGTTAGATTTATATAGCATTGAACAGACAATATAGAGAGTTTCTGTATACCCCTACTATATTAAGTGCTAAATATTTGGTTTTGGAATTCAAGGAGTTTCAGATAAATAAATGCAACCTTGTGAATACATTTCCAGCTTGTTGAATTACTGAAAGGTATGCAAAGCAATTAATAAATTCAACATCCTGAATAGATCATGTGCTATCAGGGCAATTTTACTAAATGTGCAAATTGCAGAAAATTTTCAGTCATTTGAATGAGAATCACAAGTAATGATGAATGTTTATTTCACAGTTCAACATACCTTTTTTTTCTTTTTTAGTTTAAAAGAGATCTAATATATCCAAATAGCATTCTAACATTAAGTAGGACATTCTAATTGCTGGTACCCTTCCAGTTACCTCTGTTCTGTGTCCCTATCCTAGTCTAGACCATTTATTCAGAACCACAAATTGATTTTTAAAAGCCACAGTTGCAGTCTGGAAGCAGAGTGGGAACTCCATTACTGTGTGGTTTTGTCTTTCTCCAACTAAATCTCTTATGCCCATAAAGGATTGGAGAATTTGAGGTCCACTTTAAGAATCTATTAATGGCTGAAAGATCGATGAAAATGCTGCAAATATTTGTTGATTGATTGTTAATAGAGAAAAAGGCTTTGACTCCCTCACAACGACTAGGAGGAAGTGTAGGAAGGAAGAAAAACCTTTCTTTTTAATTAAACAAAAAGGGAGAAATATGAACTATTCCTTACACTGTGTGAGAATTACTGTGATTGGTTTAATAAAGAAGCTGACTGGCCAATAGCTGAACAGGATAAAGTTAGGCTGGATAGCCACACTGAAAAAGATGGGAAAAAAGGGCAGAGCCAGAGGGGTCACCAGCAGATGCAGAGAGAAGCAAGATGGGCATGCTATGCTGAGAAAAGTCACATGGCAAAGCGTAGCTAAGAAATATGGTTAATTTAAATCTAAGAGTTAGCTAGTAATAAGCCTGAGCTATTGGCTGATCATTTACAATTAGTATGATCAGTGTCAGTTATTTAGGAACTAGTGGGTGGTAAAGAAAAGTCTGCCTACAAATGATGCTCAACGTCGAGCTCCATATATCTACATAAGACCTGAGAAAGGTTCTAAATAGACAAAAATAGAGCCAAATGTGACTTCCTAGTCTCATGTCATTCAGTGCTGGCCATGGTACAGAGACAAATCTCCCAGCAGCTGCCTGCATGCTCAAGCTACAAATGTTCTATGAGCTAAGCTATGTAGCAGGTTTAAGGTTTGGCTCATACAGACAGAAAAGGTTACAGGTATGTAATAAAGCCAGTTCAGATGGAAAAATACTAAACAGGTTACAATGTGTTTAACAATGTGTATAGGCTTAAAGAAAAAAAATGTGTATAGATAGTCAAAGAAAAAAAAGAGTTTAAAGGTGGAACACACCTTTAATCCCAGCACTCGGGGGGGGGGGGGCAGAGGCAGGCGGATCTCTGTGAGTTTGAGACCAGCCTGGTCTACAAGAGCTAGTTCCAGGACAGGCTCCAAATCCACAGAGAAACCCTGTCTTGAAAGTCCGAAAAAAAAAATAGAGAAAAGTTTTTAAAGGAAGAGCAAAGTAATAATAATAAAAAGAACAAGTCACATAAAGATGGGAAACACAGAGTTTTTGGATCCTTTATGTATTGTTTGGTTTTTAAATTTTTTTGGTGCTAAGAGTCACTGGATTATGAAAGTTGCTAGATTAACCAATGTATATATTAAAAAAATATCTTGACTTCAAAATGGAAGTCAAAAGGTATGTTGCTTTGGAGGAGAGGGTATGCTTTTATTTCTACAGGAAAGGAGAGGATATGGGTTCATTCCAGATTGTTATTCCAGTTTTGATCAAGGATGACCCCCTGAAAAATACAAACATAAAGAAATTAACCTTAAAAAACCTACAACACATGTAAAGTATATTTTACCTACTCAAACATAAAACAAAATATCATTTTTGACAAACTTGTCTATACTTGTATTAATATGATATATATATATATATATATATATATGTTACCTTTAAAATTTTATGTATTTTCAGAACAAGGAGACAAGACAGCACTGGAAACATATGGTCGAGGTGAACCAGCATCTCAGAATGCCTCTGTTGCAGTTTCCTCAGAGTTCTACATCTTGAACAGCTTCATGCTGACTGACTGAGATGATCTAATCTCACATACTACTACAGCCAAGATTTAGCAATTACCTTAGATTTTCTCAGGGTTCAATGATACTAGTGCCCCAAAACAATGGGAAGTAGTCTAGAGAATAATGCCCACATTCCCAAAAGATGAGTTATAGATATTTATTATCATTTAATAATGATTTTGTTATAAGTTGTTATTGGTAATGGTCAAGAAAAAAAGCTAAACAAAAGAGACTAGATTCAATGATCTTGTTCTGAAAAGAAAAATGGGTGATAGAGAAATGATAGGATAAAAGGATAGATTATTGACTCTACTTTTAAAATAAAAAAGTAATTACTAGTTTTAAATATTTTGCATTAGTATGAATTTTGGTTTATTGATACAAATTTAAAGTTATTTTTGCTATACTATATGTATGTTTCTACTCTTGTTTGAGGCATTGTGCTTATGCAACTCTTTTTAAAATGTAATGTATAGCCAGGTGGTGATGGCACATGCCTTTAATCCCTGCACTTGGGGGCTAGAGGCAGGAAAATCTCTGGCAGTTTGAGGTCAGCATGGTCTACAAGAGCTAGTTCTAGGATAGGCTCCAAAGCTACAGAGAAATTCTGTCTTGAAAAAACAAAAAAAATTGTAATACATAATTAGGAAATTGTTAGTAGTAGTTAGTCATCTGTAATAATCAAATGTATAGTCATATATGTTTTTAAGGTTATATGGATATATTTAGGTAGATAGATGGTCTTCAAAAACTTCAAAGACAACAGACTATGGGAGTTAAAATGTTTTAATAACGTAAAATTCTTCTTGAGACCCAGACAAATCTGTTCCTCGCAACACCAATTTACTTCAGAGAAGATGATGGGCATCAAAAAAAACCACTGTATGGGGTTTGCTTTCTTTATGGCAAAAGCTAGCCATTAGGGCAAAAATAAAAACTATCCTTTCCTCAATTGCTAACAGTATATTGTCCAAACTGGACCAGCAGGACACACACACACACACACACACACACACACACACACACACACACATGCACACACACACATGCACACACACACAATAAAAAACTGCCAAACTTTGCCAAGTCAAGATAGAAACGTCCTTCAAAATTTCCTGCTTCTCAGAAAAGTCTGTCAGATAAACAAGGTCTGTAGGCTAAAGATGAAGATGCACCAACATTACAGAAGAACTTTGTGTGACTGTCTCCAGACAGCCAGATATCCCTGTCATTAGGTAACATTTCACTTTTCTGGAGTCTTTGATGGAATTGAAGACTAGATAGTCATAGTTAAAAGTTTTCCTTAGTTATGATAAAAAGTGAATTAGGTATAATTATATTTACAAAGATAAGATAAAAAAGAGTATTTTCTCTAACTTTGTCAAATAGAAATAGATTGGATAGTGCAACTATAATTTTACTTAATTACTGTTTTGTTGTATATAATTTTACAATTTTAAAATTAAAACCTTCCTTTTCAGTTAGACAAAAGGGGGAAGTACTGTGGAGCAATCTTTGTGCCCTGTAAATATGTATTGCTCTCATTGTTGATTGGCTGAAGCCTAGGCAGGATTTTCAGGGCAGAGAGAATAATTGGAAAGAGGAAGGGTGGAGTCAGAGGAGTTTGCAAGCAGATGCAGAGAGAAGCAAGATGGGTCTGCCCTACTGAGGAAAGACACCAAGCCATATGGCAAAGCATAGATAAGAAATATGGATTAATTTAAAATGTAAGAGTTAGCTAATAATAAGCTTGAGCTATTGGCCAAGCATTTATAATTAATAGTAAGCCTTTATGTGATTACTTAGGAGTGGCATGGGGGACAGAACTTCTGCCTACATTTTTAAATCCAGCTACCTTATTTCTCATGTTTGGGCAGTTTCTATTTACCTCATTTAGCAGCATAGTTTAGATAAATGCACATAAAGGTAACAAGTTGGACAAGGGCAACTTGAATAAGAACTGACTTTTATTTTCAGTCTACTGAAGAAAGATAATTTAGGGGGAGCACATGACTACCACTGTCATGAGTTGTGAACATTATCAAGACAGTTTTCTGCCCCAAATATCTTTCCATTGACTCTGTCACAGACACTGAAAGGCAGCCATTGGTTGCCAAGATAAAGACTTTGTTTTCTCAAGTATCATTAAAATAATAAACATCTATTATGTGAGAAAGGCGAATCTCAACACATAAGGGAATACTTTAAGTATGAATTATGAACTTTTTATTTTGAAAAAAATTTAAAAACTTGTGATAGGCCGGGCGGTGGTGGTGCACGACTTTAATCCCAGCACTCGGGAGGCAGAGGCAGGCGGATCTCTGTGAGTTCGAGACCAGCCTGGTCTACAAGAGCTAGTTCCAGGACAGGCTCCAAAACCACAGAGAAACCCTGTCTCGAAAAACCAAAAACCAACCAACCAAACAAACAAACAAAAAAAAACCCTTGTGATAACTTCAGGTGTAGTTGGAGGGAGTGGTACAGAGTCCTCGCACTTCCCATTTAGTTTCTCTGCCTTGTGTGGCTACAGTGCAGCATGGCAACAAGGAAGTTGAGATTGATTCTATTTGTAGTCTTATTTCTGATTTCCAGAGTACTTCTTTGTATGTATAGATATGTGTATGTATGTAAATACATATATTTAAGTATATGTAATTTTATAATATATAACTACATATGGCCACCATCATAGTCAAGCTGCATAGATACAAAATTCCAATTTTCATGATGTACTCCCCCTTACCACCATTCACCGTCCTGTCTCATGTCAACCACTAGTTTCACTGAACATGGAAAAATCAAGTTGATTTCGCCTAACTAGAATCTTCACTCTTATCGACTAACATTCATGGTGCTGGAAGGAACTTTGCACGCTACCGGAGGAGAAAAGGAACTATCAATATCACCCAGCTACAAACTCTTCGACCCACAGCAACAGCCTGCTTGTAAGATATACTGAGGCAAGAGCAGTACAAATGTTGTGGAAGTGATCGACCACTTTTTGATGAGATTTGAGGCCCACTCTACCTGACTGTTGCAGGATATTTGTTTACACCGTGTGAAGATGTATTGCTGTGGTTGATTTAACAAAAAGCTGTGTGACCAATAGACAAGCAGGAGAGGTTAAGCAGGACTTCCAGACAGAGAGAGAAGAACTCGGGGAGCATCTAGATGTGCAGGAGGCACCAAAGAGACACGGAGGGAGTCAGACATACATTATGGAGGAAAGAAAATGAGCCGTGTGGCAGGACATCGGTTAATAGAAACAGGTTAATTTAAGTTGTAAGAGCTAGATGGGAATAAGCCTAAGCTAAAGACCAAGCTTTCATAATTAATAACAATTTTCTGTGTCATTATTTGGGGGGGTGGCAGTCCCAAAGGAAAGTCTAACTATACCTGACACTGCTAAAGTGACCAAGAACCTGAGACAAGAAGGGCACGGGCCCTCAGGGAAGCCTACTGCTCTTATTCTGCTAAAAGAACATGGCAACGAAATGGCTCCTAAAGACATATTACTATACCCATAGATCAGAGAGCATTACTCAGACTTCAGCCAAGAAATGACATCTTGAAGTAGGAGGCAATTAACACAGACATCCATGACTGGAAATGTTCAAAGAGCGAGAGACATTGGAGCATTCAGCCCTGAATGAGATGTCTATATTAAGCCTTTCCCCTCAAAGCTCAGGCAGGGCTCTATTCAGAAGAGGAAGGGGAAAGATCACGAAGGCCAGAGGTGGTAGACGACACCACAGGCTGGATACACATATGAACTCTCAGAGACCGTGACTGCACACGCGAGACCTGCACAGGTTCAAACCAGACAAATTCCCAGTACTGAGACGCAGTCTCCCCTGACTAAGGAGCTGTTTGCAATTGGTACGTGCTAGGAAAGGGGAAGTCAGGTTTCTCCAATGACTGTCAGTGGGTGTATCAACCATGCTGTAGTGTGTGTGTGTGTGCGCATGTGTATTTTGTTTTGTTTGGATAATTATTTGCTTATTAGGTTTCCTCTTGGTTTTTATTTTCATCTTTTGTTTTTTAATTTTTTTGAGAGTGAGAAAGAAAGAGGAAGAGAAAGAGAACAGAAGATTGGGTGGGCAGGAAAGGGAGGAGGACCTGGGAGGAGTAGGGGAAAGTGAAGAGTATGATCAAAATATTTAAATAAAATTTATTAACTTAAAAATATTTTTAAATTTTGATAATGCTGTATCTGTGGAATCCTGAATATGAGACCAGACTGGTTTTTGTCACCTAACATAGTTCCCTGAAAACTGTGTGCACCAAGAACTGATTTCTTTAAAAATATTAAAACAGCATTTCAAAATGTATTTATTTGTTGCTATTTTATGTGTATGAGTATTTTGCCTACGCATGTGCACACTATGTATGTGCCAGGTACTTTTGGGGGAGCCAGAAGAGGCCATTGGGTCCCCTGGAACTAGAGTTACAGAAGGTTCTGAGCTGTGCTGTGGGTGCTGGGAATAAAGCCTGGGTCCTCTGCAAGAGCTCCGGGTGTTCTCAGCCACTGGACAACCTGTCCAGACACCTATTTGTTGTTGTTGTTGTTCATTTGTTTATTTGTTTTCGTTTTGTTTTCCTGGCGGAATCTTCCCGGATTGTGGATCCACCAATGTTACTCAAGGATGTTTGGGCTGTTTCTAGCCTTTTGCATTTATGAATCCTTTGTCTTTTCGATTTTCTGTTTCTTTGACTTACTGTATATTATTGAACAAAGTTAAGAAGTGTGATTTGACTTATTTACAGTATTTTAAAGTGTATTTTTTTTCTCCCTGAGCACTGCTATAGACTTCGGTAACTCACCACACTCCCTGCTGCTGCTGCTTCCCCATTGCTAGTGAAGAGTGCAAATGTTACTATCACTTGAGTTTCTTCACCCTCCCACTTGAAAATGGGGATTCAATTTTAAGATGTAATTTCCTTAAACCTTTCCCACAAATCCTGAGTACCTCATCCAGTGCTGTCTTATGTTTGCACTTTAACAACAAACCGTGGTTTTTGAGACACATGAGGAGAAAAAGTGGCTACCATATGCATTCCTACTGGTAGCTGTTGTGTTCCTTTTCTGGGTAAGATGGATGGAAACATTTGCTGATAAGAAGGTGTCCTGTTGTTAATTTTATAGATCCTGAGCATTTATGACTACGCATGCAGCAAGGCGTTCCAAATAAATCTCCTCTTGGAAACCCTTGGCAAGAGAGAGGGTTGATGGGAAAGAATGTGGAGTTTCAGATTTACAGAGCACTTGGGGGAGATGCACCGTTTCCCAGTCTTTTCAGAGGCAGAAGACTGTTTCCCCCTCCATCACCTGCCTTCGCAGAGTTTCTTAGCTGGTGTAGCACACCACCACTGTCGGCGAGCGAGGAGCATGTTCCAGGATGGCTCACATCAGCCTGCTTTCCCGTGGGGATGCATGAATGCGTTCTGGCATTGTGGTAGCGTGGAATTAGAATCCTGGGTCTCCTCCCTCAGTCTACATCTCTGGGCTCTAGTCCAGTGTGTGACTTGAAAGTCTGGTTCTCAAGATTTCTCATTTGAAGAAACTTGGAGTGGTCTAGTACTTGGTGAGCATCCCCAGAAAGACAGCAGGAAGTCGTACAGGAAGGAAACTCAATTCATTTCTGCAGCTCTGCAGTTCAGTGACTGCTAAGGCTACTCCCCAAACTCACTCACTCTTTCTTTCTCTCTTTCTTTCTTTCTCTTTCTTTCTTTCTTTCTTTCTTTCTTTCTTTCTTTCTTTCTTTCTTTCTTTCTTTCTTTCTTTCTTTCTTTCTTTCTGCTTTTTGTTTAAAAACAGGTTTCAAGCACACAGAGTACAGAGCATTCTTTTCTAAGTCACTGTTTTAAACACACTATCCTGTCTTTCCCTAGACAATGCTATCTGAACTCTTAATAGTGAATTACAAGCATTGTAGGGCCTTAGTCCTACACTATTCAGCTGCACTTCCTAAGAACACAGCTCTCTCGATCAGCAAAGCACACATTATCAACTTCAGGCGAATGTCCATTGATTTTCTTTTGCCTAATTTTATGCATATTCCAATTTGATGGGTTGATTTAACAGTGTTCTCTCTGGCACTCCCACTTCCACAGAACGACACAGCTACTTATGTTTTTATAATTCCGTGGTCTCTTTTAATCTGGAACTGCGTGAATTTGGGTTCTCCTGATCCTAAGTTCAAACTAGGATTGAAAACACACAGAAATGCCTTTAGGGGCAACGTTATGAAAACCAAGCAGGTCAACACTGGAAGTATGCAAAGAAAGGCAGAGATGCTGTTGGCCTGCCTCCTGGGAAGGAGAGAGTGGACTAGGGGTTGGGGTGGGGTGGATGAAGTGGGTGGGGGGAAGGGTCTCAGCCAGGCTCCCTAGGAGTTCCAGAGTAAGGTTCCAACTGGAGGAACCCACCTCAGGCAGGAGGGACCCACTTGTCTCCCTCTCTGTTGAGTCCTTAGGAGAGTGTTTGTTTCTCAGCGTAGCCTAAAGATGTAGCAGCCAAAGGCCACGTGCAGAAGTCATCGGTATTTTTGAAAGACGTAATATCCTTTGTGTCTTTAATGACGCACTCTCTGTTACAACCCAGTCAGTTTGAAACATTCTTGACTGTCCTCTCTATCTTTTAAAGAGGTTATTGTTGCTCTCTTCTGAATCTCGAGGCTCCTTCAACATTTGTATGTTGGGACCTACTGTTCCATGTGATAATGTGAAGAGGTGGGTGGGGCCTTTCTGGTTATGAGATCATAATGGGATTAATGGGATCGGTGTCCTTATAGCGGAGGTCAGGGAGGGTTGTCTTGCCCCTTGCACCCAACCTTCTGCTGTGTGTAGACACAGAAGCTTCATCTGTGAGGAACAGGCCAGACACCAACCATGCTGCTGTGTTTTGATCTTGGACTCCCTAGCCTCCAGAACTATGGGAGATGAATTTGTGTTGCTGGTAAACTAGCCACCCTAAGGGGTTTTTCTTTACTGCTATGTAATGGATTGAGATATTGATTACTCTCTATTGGCGCCCCTCTTCTCTTACATGTTTTAGCACGCAGCAACTGTTTGGAGACTGCAAACAAGTGGATGCCGCTGGCAGAAGTGATTACGTGGTTAAAGTTTACTTCTGGTGATGTTTGTATTTGAGTCAATAGACTGGTACAATGGGCTGTTTTTCTCAAGGTGAATGGGACTCTTACAATTCACTGACAGCCTGAGTTGAATAAAAGCCTACGCGAAAGAGAATTCTGTTTGGCCCTTGCAACCTGAGATACTGGCCTTTCTTCTGTCTTTGGACTCAGACTTGAATGACTGGCTCTCTTGCTTTCTTAGTTTCAGAACTGGAGGACTGGGGTTAACCCACTTAGGGTTTCAGACTGCCGAGGGCAGATCTTGGACCTTCTTAAGCTCGGTCATCATTGGAACCTGTTCCTCACAGTAAACCAATCTCCCTCTCTCCCCCACGTCTCCCGGTGTAGACATGCATTTACTGTTTTTGTTTCTCTAGAGAACTCAACTTCATACCCTCCTGCAGCCACACAGAACATCCTAAATCGATTGTTATCTGAGCTAAGGAAAAGGCCAGCTTTCGGGTAGAAACATCAAGCAGGGAATCTAGCTTTGTGATGCCGATGACGTATATATAACCTTCTAAAGAGCATCTAAGGATGCTCCTACCAGACTCCAAAGGTACAGTTACGTGTTGTTACACTGGTAGCAGATGGCTTGTTCTACTGAAGTGCAGCTCCTGGGGAGGTGCTGGACTCAGGCTTACTGGAAAGGAGTGTTAGAACTGAAGCTCTCTGGTGCAGGGCATGCTAGACTCAGGCTCACCACACTCCCTCCTTTCCTTCTCAGCTTATAAGACAAATGGCCGCTAAGTGTCTGGTCATCTTTTAGAGACTGAAGAATGAAATAGCTCTTCCTATCTAAAATTCAAAAAAGCTTGATGTTACTGCTTTAGAATCTTGTGACAGGTTGTTTTCCCAAACAGCTACTACGGTGGCATGTCCGCTCTGTGTACCCCCCTTCTGAACCAGAGCTCTTTATATTAAGGGGTGGAGTTTACCTCTCTCCATGGGCTTGTGAATTTGTTGTAATCAAAACACCCTGCTAGACTGGTAGAGTTTGCTTTAAAAGTCAAATAAAGAATAGAGTCTTTGCTCATGAAAAGTCTGTGTTCTAGCATAGGAAACCCAGTATAATAATAATAATAATAATAATAATAATAATAATAATAATAATAATAATAATAAAAACTAGCTGACAGCGTGTGGTGAAAAAGGAGGTGGTAAACAAATGCTGTCAGGGAGGTGGATTAGGAGAGAGGCCACCTTGATGGGGAGCAGGGCTTTGTCACACCGTAACAAGGCACCAAGCGCACAGCAAAGATCGGAAACGCATTGGCTTGTTGGAAAAATATACAAGTTGAAGATTGAAAAACGGGTAGCAGATACTTGGAAAGGAGAGATGAGTACAAGATAATAATGAAGGGCAATGTTGGGGCAGGCTGTAAGAGAGGAGCGCTCTCCTTTCACGGGACACATTCCTCGGAACACTCCCTGGGCATTTAACCACGTCCCATCTTCTTCCATCTTATGAATGAGACAGTTTAGGCTCGGAGGCCTTAAAAACCATTCTGGTTTTAGTGGAAGTTTCTGGTGTGTGTGTGTGTGTCTGTCTGTCTCTGTGTCTGTATGTGCGTGTGTCTGTGTGTGTGCGTGCGCATGCGTGTGCTGAATCCAAAGGAAAAGAGAACTGAATGCAAACCCCTGGACATTTTGCTTACTTTTTCTTATGATTTATTTAATGAGCCGATATTTAATTTTACAACAGTCCTGGAGGCTAGCTGCTCTTATCCTGGTACCAGAAGTAAGCCGAGGCTCAGGGACACCAGAAAACCCGCTTCAGGTCAGAGCGAAGGTGAGGTAGGATCCGGAAACGTAAACCTTCAGAGGCAGTAGCAGTTTCGGCAATCTCCAACATTCCTGTGGACAGCTGCTCCACTTCCTCCAGGTAGTTTCAAACAAACTCCCCGTTCATGCTTGGAGAGTATCATCTAGATGTTGGCCCCTAAGGCACTGACGATAGGTTTAGCACCTTCACTAAAAAAAGTGAGTTGTTAACCTCAAAGAATTTTCCCGTTCCAGTTGGTAGAATGTGAGAGGAAATCCCCCACCCCTTTCTAAGGGGCACCTCTAGGGAACTCAGAGCTTAGCCACGAATCAGAACTGTGGCCTCAAATTAGCCCCTTCTGTCTTCCTGGCCACACGTCCCTTCTTGTAAGACGGGTGCATGCTGAGTAATATTTGAGGGCACTTTCATTTGGAATGTTTTGTGATTCTACAAACATCAAGCCAAGATATGAGGTGGGCAGTTTACTTTAAAGATGTTTTGTGCCGTTCAGACTTCTGTGTTCTTCAGCTTCGCAAGTCCATTAGTTCTACTCACAGAGCAAAGATTCATATCCAAGAAGAGGAGGGTTTGGTGAGGAGATGCTCTGAGGACTTCGGGTACCAGGTCTGAAGAGTGATGGCACTTCCATAATAGCTACCAGTAGACTATGGTTTCAAAACTATTATCATAAAGCTGCTCTTCATACGGAGATAAGCACATTTACTGTTTCTGATGCTTTACTACTGTCTTAGGTTTTCCTCACTAAGGACATATTGTTTGGTTGATGCCTTTGTGATATTCCTACTAGGTGAGATAGAAGAATCAGTCTCAATGATTTACCTCATCGAATGCTGTATAATTCTAATTATATAAGACAAACTACACACACACACACACACACACACACACACACACGCACACATGTACACAAAAGCAGAACCAAATCTATTGTGACCTGCACTTTCACAGACCAACAGAGGTTGTGCTGTTAATTACTCTCTTCCACTTTCTCCTGGTTTTAATAGCTACTGGTAATTGCCACTTCCTAGGGAATCATGGGGCTGTTAGGTAGATCGCCCTCCCTATCTATATTAAACCATTTGTAACAAGTGAATGTGAGGGACCCGGCAAGCAACTAAATTTATGGCCTTAATTTTGTTGCCTGGATTGAGTGCATGTGTTCCAAACTGTTTTTTAATTGCTATGACCTTGCCTACTGGTGGAAGCCCGGGAATTTATGAATTGTTATATAAGATCTGCTGATAGATAAGTTCTTATCTGCGGAACAAGTTGAGTTTCCATTTATGCTTTCCCCCCTTGCTTGCGTTTGTATTTGGGGAACTAACAAGCAACTCAAAACACTGTGTTAACAGAGCTTCAAATGAGCCACACACTTGATAGCTTCCCAAAGTGTCTGCAGCTTTATATGCCTTTGCCTTCTCCCTAGTACTTCACTCCTTTTGGGAGAAGAAAGAATGCTGAGTTTCCTTTAAGGTCTTCCTTCAGACACAGCTTTGAATGACAGTCCTTTACCCCAAAGGAAAGAAAAATTAGTTGTAATAATAATTCAGAACAAACTTCTGAATAACATGAATACTAATTGTTAACTAACTGAAAGAGATAGACCCCGATTTCTAGCCCACCTCACTTCTAAAGATCCTACAAGGTTTATTTCTGGTTCTCTCTGCCCATCATGGTTATTCTGAAACTTTATGTTAACCAAAAGCAAGTCGAGAAAGTATTTGAAACTGTGATCAATAAGATCTTCATTATTTGATAATGCCCAAATCTGTCTATCACCATATTTTCTGCCAAGGTGGTACAAGTCCTCTAGTAATATTTATTAAAAAATAAGAATTCAGTTACTAGATAGGGAAAAGGCCAGCTAATCTGAAACAAGCCTTAAAGAAACACATTTGCTAACCACAGACGACAGGGTTTGTGTGACATAACTTAATACATTTTGGGGCGGATATAACAGTTCTTAAGTAATTACTGTCTTCAAGTGTTGACATTTGTGTAAGTTGCCTGTACTTAGGACTTACAGAAATTCCTTCAAGGTATAGTATCTTTCAAATGCCCTTCAACTTATCATCACCATCTTTATTTATTGTAGTTGTTTTAGCCAAGTAAGCAGGAAAACGCTCATATAATTCAAAGTGAGGAGTCTTGTGGAGACCAGCATGTCAGCATGGGAAGCAGCATTTAGGCGGGACATGTTCTGGCCTTCCAGTTCTGGCCACTGAATAGGACCATTGTTCTCCATCCAAAGCTCGTGGTGTAGCTACCTACTGGGTTGTATGTACATAGCTGCTGTAGATCTCTAGATCCTTTTCTGGAGGTTCTCATCCAGTATTCCCAAGGTTCTATAACATATATGTATATATAAATGTATATATATTATGTGTAAAATATATTAATGTATCTATTTCTGTAGTCCCAGTCTTCTATAGTTAAAGAAAAAGATCACAGTTGGCTCTGATGCACACTGATCCTGAAGTCTTAGGTATAGTTGAGTAACATGAAAAGTTTTCACTTCTTCTCTTTGAAGTCATTTGTGAAAGAAAGGCTGTACTTATATTGGACTTTGGAACAAGGCAGACTTGTAAACTCCAGCATTTATGGTAGAAACGTGGGGGAAAAATCACTTACTTCCAATGAGTTTGAAGGCCATAGTTTCCAAACTGAATGCTGTGACTATGACATCTGATAATTTGTGCACCATGTTTCCCATGGTGCTTTACTCAGAGCATGGCTGTGATAACTTGTACCTGAGAGACCAAACACAAGAGACTAAACCTAAAAATTACAAAGCCCGGTTCTTGACACAAAACCCTTCCCACCGGACTCAGGCAAGCAGAAAAACGCCCACTGCCCTGTCTCCCCCAACTCTGCAGGTGGAGGGGTTAGCCTAGCTTCCTTTTTGAGATATTTTCATTTTGTGAGACTCTTTGTAATAAAACAGCACATTTCTATAAAAAAAGTATTTGGAAATCAACAACTAGCTACTTTGGGGACAGAAGGAAGTGGAAAAAGAGAACGAGTCTTCTTCAGTATGAAAGGAGATGTCTGGGAAGGAGATTTCTTTGAAAACAAGATGCAGTAATGAAAACTAGTCAATGACCAGCCTCTAGCAGAGAGGTTATTGCTACTCTCAGCTCTCACCTTGGTGGATACGTGGGTTTTCTTCCTTACCCAGGTTTCTGTTCCTGGAACAAAAGTCAAGAAATCAACTTGAAAGGAGAAAGGTTCTTCTCCGGATCAGAGTTTTGAAGGTTGTAGTTCATGATCAATGGCCCCTATTGCCTTTGGGGTCTGTGGTGAGGCAGGACAGCATGGTGGCACAGCATAATGGAAGTACTAATTTTATAGTTGGGGAGCTAATAAGAAGAAAGAGGATGACGTTGAAATTCCCCAGTGCCCATCATACCCCAATTACCTGAAGGCCTCCAACAAGCCTGCTTCTGGAAGTTTCCACCATATCCTTTACAGGGTAAAACTACAGAACAAGCCTCTCCCCTCCCTCTCTCGTCATTCCTGGGTGTGTATTTTACATTATTTTTGTTTTGTTATTTACCTATGTGTATGTGTCTTAGTGTGTGTGCACATGTATTTTTATGTCAATGGAGTCCAGAAGAGTGTGTCTGATCCCCTGGAGCTGGAGCTACAGGTGGGCTTGAGGAGCCTGGCATGGGGTTGGGAACCCAAGACTGGTCTTCAGAAGAGCAGCAATCACTGAGCCAGAGATTCCGCTCTCTGTCCCCCGCACCTGCTTCTCACCAGGACCCCTTCTCCTAAATTACTTTAAGTCCACTTTCCTCTTGTTTCAGTCCACTAACCCAGGCTCAGTGAAGATTTCCCTCCATCTCTTGAACTTGAGTTCTCTTCTCTAGTAATTAAAACATATACATTCTCTTATTTTGTGAATGTTAGCTTTACCTTTCTAAATTATTTTCAAATTTTCAGAGGCAAACAATATTTTTCTTAGCCCACATTTGTGTCTTTTCCCTCAGCAGGTCCCACAGAGACTCGGATGTGAAGAATGGTCTCATAAAAGCAGACCGACTGTCAAGAAGCATCATCTGTGTGTGAAAGAGGCAGCCAGGGAGGCATCTTTAGTGGCTAGGATGCTATCAACTTAAGTTCAATTTTTTACCAGCTGTTCTTTGCTTTCCAACAAAGGCAAACAAAACACACAGATTATGTTATTCCTCCATGGACTATCTTTGTTGACCCATTTAGATTTCTTTTTTTTTCTTCCTCTGAATAGTGGCTTGCAAAATTGTTTACATGTTAGAATGATTTGGAAGTTTTAGAAAATTCTCACATGCAGAATATACCATGAGCCAATTAAGCCAAATTCTACAATTGTAGCCAAGATAGCAATATATATATTTTTAAAGTTCTTTGGAGATTCTAGTGTACAACCAAGATTGAGGACCACTGTTGGACATCAAACTATGTAAAGTATGATAAAGAGAACTCCCAGATTAAGGAGTGGAGAGATGATTCAGTAGATAAGGGCACTTGCTTCCCAAGAATGAAGACCTGAGTTCAAATCCCCAGTACCCATGTAAACGTCAGGCACAAGGGACCTGAGGTCAGACTCTCAGGATCAACATAAAGGATCAGCTTGGTTACATGCCCCTGTAGCTCCATCACTGCAGGTGGGAGACAGATGGATCCCATGGACTTACTGACCAGTGATTCTAGCCCAGGTTCAGTGAAAGGCCTCATTCTTAGGGGAGTTAATTGGAGAATTATAGAGTAAGATACTCTGTATTCTTTTCTGACATCTTTATGAACATACATAGGCATGCACACTTGCACATTCTTTTTTTTTTTTTTTTGGTTTTTTCCAGACAGGGTTTCTCTGTGGCTTTGGAGCCTGTCCTGGAACTAGCTTTGTAGACCAGGCTGGTCTCGAACTCACAGAGATCTGCCTGCCTCTGCCTCCCGAGTGCTGGGATTAAAGGCGTGAGCCACCATCACCCAGCTCACATGCACATTCTTATATACAGTATGCACAATACACACACAGACACAAAGATGCAGGCAAGCATGTGAACATATGTGCATACACACAGATAGACAGACAGACGGATGGATGGATGGATGGATGGATGACAGACGGATGGATGACAGACAGATGGACAGACGGACAGACAGATAGACAGACAGACAGTCAGATAGATAGCCCAGACTAAAAATAGGAAATAAATAAATATCCAGGTCTGGAGTTTTTTAATGGTCTGTACCAATCCATGGCCTCCTGTAGTGCCATTTCACTTGTATTCTGATAAATAAAGCTTGCCTGAAGATCAGAGAGTAAAGCAGCCCCACTCGTCAGCCTTACAGATCAGGCAGTGGTAACAAACACCCTAATCCCAGTAGCCACACTAGTTTGCCATAGAAACTGGGTGACAGATGCCTTTAATCCCAATCCTAGAGAGGAATATAAAACAGGAGGAGACAGCTCACAGACACAGTCTCATTCTGAGATTCTTGGAGGCAGGATCAACAATTTCAGACTGAGGTCTAGGTAGAGCCAGTGGCTGGTTATTTTGCTTTTTTTCTTACTTCTTTAAATCTATTTTGCTTTTCTGACCTCAGGTTGACTGCCAATTTCTCTCTCTGAGTTTTTATTAACCGTGCTTCAACCTCCCTTCTGATTCGGACCACTTCTCTCCCAGCTGCCGGAGGCATGCGCTGCAGTGGGGCCGGAAGCTGGAGCTTAAGGGAAATGCACCTCCTTATTACTGCTGGGTGCGCATAGTCACTCTTCCCCTTGATTACCCATATTCCTAGATGGCACCTGCTGTTTAAGTCCCAGATGGGAGAACATTCTCCGACAATTTTAGCACTCCAATATTTGAAACATTAGTTATGCTTTCTTAAATGCTCTACTATTTTCTTCACAGCTCCAGGGGTATACAGAAATTTGGGTGTTCATTTGCTCAATATATGTCCTCTTTCTCCTCAGACCTTTAGATTTTGAGCTCAGGGACAGACAGACCACACCGTGTCCGCTTTACTCATTCCTGTCAAGTAGATACCCAGTGCAGGTCTTAGGATCTTAGTAGATCCTTGGGGAGTATTTATGGGAGTTGGGCAGTGGCAGAATCCCATGGCTCCCTGAAGAGCATTCTGTCACCAGTGACACAGGGTGAAGGGAGCCTCCAGTGATGCAGGCAGTGATGCTCTATATTGTACACTCATTGGAATCACTTGGATGTTCATTTATCCGTGTCTCAAATCCAGGATCCTTGGCATCTGTAGTATGATGACAGAGACAGGAGTAAATTTGTCAGTCAACTCTGATGCCCTTATCAAGACCATTTGCTTACAAACTATTGCTTTAGGTAATCCTCGACATGGCTTTGAGAGGCCCTGTCCCTTGTGGAGCCAGGAACCTTTGTGTTCTGTACTGAAATTACAAAGGTAAGCTTTAAAGTTTTCTCCAGAGAAGAGATGGGTTATTTGAAACAATGTCTCTGCAAATTAAGCCCCCTCCCCTTATTAATGGGACTCATGGCATCTTAACAAGATGTAAACCCTGTGAGCTACGATAATGATCACTTTGACAAGATAGGCACACTGGTGTAATAGTGGCACAAATGTCATAAAGGCAACTAACTACCTTATGATTTGATTGAAAGCCTAGTCCTCAATATGGAGCCCATACCTGTTGTTCTGTACCAAGAAACTGTAGCTATATAGGTCATAGGCCTTGGAAGAGAATCTACGACCGCTATTCTGCTAAATGAACCTAGTATTAAACGAACTCCCAATGACTTGTCAGTATGCCAATAGATTAGTAGCCCTCTCTCTTCTTTTTCGAGACAAGGTTTCTCTGTGTACCTTTGTCTGTCCTGGCGCTTGCATCGTAAACCAGGCTGGCCCTGAACTCACAGAGATCTGCCTGCCTCTGGGATTATAGGGTGCACGACCCGGCCATTAGTACATCTCTTAATCTTCACCAGAGAAGATTCTTTCTATAGTAAATGGTGATAAACAGGGACCCTCTACTTTCAAGGTGCAGAGAATAAGTCCAAAATGGCATATCTCTATCATGCTCCCTGCTCTCAGAACTCGGGGGCCATTGCAGAAGAGGGAGTGGGAAGATGCTAAGAGCCAGAGGCAGTTCATGAGTACAACAAAACAATGCTCTCTGTACACACCAGGGCAGCTGCACATACAGACTGCACACAACCTGTGTAAGGAAGGTGGGCGTGAAATCCCGTCCCTGGCTGAGGAGCTAAGTGGCAGGTGATTGCACTGGGGGGGGGGGGGAGAGTTAGCTTTCTTCAAGGATGTGGCCCCTAGTAGACTTCCTATGCTCCAGGGGACAGCCACAAACCCAAGAGTACATGGACATCATCAAGTGGACTGGGTGGGTTTCTAAAAACAAAAGAAAACTGTATTAAATATCACTGAAGTGTTGACCGCTGGCTATAGTGATGTGGACACCGCTGGTGTCGAGCGGTTTTGACACCGGGAGAGGCAAACATTGATGCAGGGGGCTTTGGAGAGAAGGAGAGAGCAGATTTTGCAGAACTCTTCAGAGGAACTGTTATAAGGAGAAGGGTAGCTAGAGATGGTGACACAAACCTGTAGTCGTGCAGTCTGGAGGTTGAAGACAGGAAGATCAAAGTTCTAAGCCAACCTAGGATACATAGAAAATTCCAGCCTGTCTAGGCTACAAAATAAGACCTAGTTTCAAGATAGTGATGAAAGTAAGTAAGTAAGAAGCAAGCAAGCAAGCAAGTAAGTGAATAAATAGAACTTGTAGCTGGAGGTCAACAAGTGTGAAATATAAGCCGTGTTTGCATGCGGATAGCAAGATCGCAGAGAAAAAGATGACTCCAGAGAGTGAAAGGAGCAATGTTTTGAATGTTTAAAAGAACCTGGGATTTAGTGAATACAAGGAGAATTTAGACACAGACAGGAACCCAGGAAGTTTGTTCTTGGTAGCAGGATAGAAGGCAGCATCCTCTATGAGCCCAGATGCCGGTGGGCCGGTGGAGGTTGAGGCAGAAGCAGGAACTCATGGAAGTTCTCTTCTGATTTATTTTTTCTTTCTTCAGGGAACTAGCAAGCAAGGTCAACTGCTGAGAGCTGAGATGGGGGAGGGAGTGTTGGGATATTCATTAGAATGGAGAAAATACAGAATTGTCCAGGAGAATAGAATGGTGAGTGGCCTCGGGAAATATACCTGGACGGTTAGACAGTGCGAAGAGCCTACTCCACGTAGGCTGTCTCAGTCTCATGAATTGGAAGGAGACCAACCAGTAAGCACAGATTTTTCTTTTCTTTTTGGCTGCATGCATTCAGCCCAAGAGTAAGACTTTTGCAAATGAGGATAAACACAATTAGTTTTATGTTCACGTGTAACGAGCAACTACTAAATTAATTAAGAAATGATGGATTTGTGTAAAGTCTTCTTCATTTAGTATGGCTGGACAGTGAAGGAGGGAATCTCTGGTTAATTGAATATTTCAGATGACTAAGGCCCTTACATTACATAGCTATTTTAATAATAGAATTATAAGATTTTTTTTTAAAAAAAAAGGCTAAACAAACAACCTCATGAAAACACTTGGTTAAGAAAGTCCAAATATTCAAAGGTATACATTTGTATGAAAGATACCAATTACGGTACATCATAAGGAAATACAGCTATTTGAGGTTTTGGTAGCTTGGGATCCAGATGCATTATATCAAGAATTTTCTAGGAGGTACTGGGACTATAGCCCAGCCTGTAAATGCTTGCTCTGTAAACATGAGGAACTGCGTTTGATATATAGTACCCACATTAAAAAAAAAAAAGCAGGTTGGTAGTGTCTACTTACATCTTGATATACCAGTGCTGGAGAGGCAGAAATAGACAGATTCCTGGAACTTACTGGCTATCTAGCCTGGACTAGTTGGTGAGCCAATGAATCTAGTGAAAGGAAAAAAAACCAAAAAAACAGACCCCCGCCCCCCAATAACCAATGTTGACTTTTGGCCTCTGCAGATAAGGACGCACAGGCACCAGTGCACACACAAACACACATATGCACACCCCTCCAACAAACACATGCATTTCCCAAAGGCTATAAAAGTGACAAGGAAAGATGCTAGATATCATAATATCTTCATAGCAATCTGTCAATCACGTCTTAGCTGTACCTGTGACAACATTAGAGCAACGCTTCAGCTGTCTTTATCTCACACAGGGAAGCAGTCAACAATGAAAAGACACTCGATGTCTGAGTCTGGGTGACATGTCTGCCGATGGCTCTGTCAACAAGACCACGCGCAACAGTGCTCAAGTCTGACATTTGTCTCCTGGTCACTTGTGTTTCTCCTACTTCAAAGTCTTTCCATGCTTGTGAATCTGTCATGCATCAGTTACTTATTTTTAAGGGGAACTGATTATATAAGCAACGTATCTTTAGTGAATATAATTTAGAAAACATGGAAAAGCAGAACAAAGAAATCAGGTCATTATCTTACCACCTCAGAGATAAACACAGTCAATGTTTCTGATGAATTTCAGTCTAGTATTTTACTTCCTACTTAGCTTTATGAAATTTATGTCAAAAGATTTTTAAAAATTATGTCAAATGCTATACTATTTATACCCCTTTAACTGGAATCCTTTTAAAAACGAGATTCTCCCATTACAGACTTCTAAAAGACAACATGTGAACATTATTGGTTACTCAAAAAGTCTTCATTGCTGTACATTTAAGATGGCTTTAAATTTCAGAGATCATAATACTGAGCATCCTCTAGCACAAATCTATGATTTATTTGTTTATTGCAATACTATTTCCTTAAGCCACCTTCCTAGAGAAGAAATTAGGGCAAAACAGAGCTGATGATGCGATGTGTTTTGTGGCTCCCTTGTACTCTTCAGTTTCTCCACCCCACTTGATTTCAGCCCATCTGACAAAGATCAGCGCGGCGAGCAGTTAATGGCTTCACCTCCATCCTTCACCTTTTGTTTGCTGACTGTTTTCACAGAACACTTCAGCTTGGCAGCTTCTCTTCTTCTTTGTATAGGTGACCATGGCTGTATGCATTGTAGTGTTGTCTGGCTTGCCTGAAGTGGAAATGCTTTCATAAGTATTTTCCCTGCTAATTTTTTTTTTTTTAGATTTTTCTTTTGTTTTGTTGTTCTTCAGGATGCCCAAGCAACCTCTTTCCCTTGTTAAATCAGGCAGAACACAAGCCTGCACGTAGCCCTGTAAGCAAATGCATGCACACCCACCGGTCCTCAACCCTGCAGTCTACTTGTTCTTGAAAATAGCTGCTCTTAGCTGACCACCTCTGTATATACTGGTTTATCTTTGTAAACAATGCACAAGGTTGCTGTGCTGATCTTTCCTATTCTTCTTTTCAGCAAATTGGCCCCAAATTCCTCTTAAAAATCGGGGTAGCCTCAGGATAGTTTCCTTCATTTTTAGCCCTTCCACTCTGCCTTCTCCTCTCTGTCAGGCAGATGCCTTGAATATCTTTAGGGTTAAGGTTCACATTATGACCGATGTGCACAGTGTTTCTTTATCTCTACCACATAGGCTGGATGGCCCCCTCTTCTCGTCTACATGTCTACTTCAGTAGATGTCAGACCACAAACTTAGTCAATGACAGAGCTTTCTCCCTTTCTGATGATTCAACTTTCTGACTCCAAAACCCATTCTGCCTATGTGGTCAGAAACAACCAATTCATATGCTTTTTAGGGTTTGCCTTTTCTCCTGATGGGTCATGTTCAGCAGGAATATAGTGGCATGTTACTTGTGCTTTAATAAATAAAGCTTGCCAGAAGGTCAGTGCAAAGCAGCCACACTAATCAGCCACACTAATCAGCCACACTAATCAGCCACACAGGCCAGGCAGTGGTGGCACACACCTTTAATCCTAGCAGCCACACCAGTTAGCCACAGAGGCTGGGCAGTGGTGGTGCACACTTTTAATTCCAGCACTCAAGAGAACTATAAAACAGGAAGAGACAGGTTTCAGCTCAGTCTCATTCTGAGGATTTGTAGAGGCATTTTGGTTTGAGGTAGAGGTAAGAGCCAGTGGCTGGCTGCTTTGCTTTTGTGATCTTCAGGTTAAACCCCAACATCTGTTTCTGGGTTTTTATTATTTATGTTACACAGGAAGACTTGATGTATCTGAGGAACATTGACAATTGCCTTCTTGGTCATGAGCCATCCTGACTTGGTACTGTTTAATATTCCATAACATAGAGGAGGCTTTGTTGAACCCATGTGGGTCCTGTGTCACAAAGATCCTTATCCCCCATCCCCCTCCTTTCCTCCTTCCCTCCCTACCTCTGTGATGTAGTATCTTTCTCCTGCCTCTCTTTCTCCTCTACCCCAATTCTGTGCTTGTACGGATATATTTATTTTTCTTTTAGAAATCAATTGACTGAATTCTTCATCTGGTTTCTTCCAAGGGCTTAAGAATTTAGGCAAAACAAATAACACATAGCCCAAAAGACTTTTGAGTAAGGACAGAACTGATAGCATACTTTTAATATCAGAAAGAAAACCACAGAATTCTATCTCAGATAGTACTCCATCATGGTAAACATAAGAAAAGTAAGAAACAAGAATCAGTCGCTGTTTTTTCTATGCTTTGGAATCTCTTGACTCTTCCTGTGAGACAGCGCTGTGTCCACTGCCTGCTTTCTTCTTTGCTTGCCCCTGGACCACTGGCGATCTGGCATCCATCTACTTTTGCCCTTCTCTGGAAGCACTCTTTCCTAAGCCCAAGTTGAATTGTTTTCATTTCTTCTGCCATCGCCCCCCCACCCCCCAGCTTCCCTTTTGGTCTTTTCAATCTTCCTCTTTTTCTCTCTGCCATTTAAGTAGTCACTGGGAGAATGAATTCAGTTTTTGTCGTTGTAAAGGGATTTTGGAGCACATAAGACATGTGGGTAAGTCACTAAAGAATGTGTCCTAAGAAACTATTGTTTCTGGGTTTAATGTTCCTAAAGCCCTGATTCTTTCTAGGTGATGTTCATGTTTCCAACCTTTCCTACCTACATCTCAGTGCTTTCTTTTCCTCTCAGATTCCTGAATTTCCTATTCACTGAGATCCTTCTGTGGCTTTGTTCTGGGTTTCTTCTCCCTAAGTTTGCTCCCCCTAGAGAAGTTCTGCATGCTCATATAGACGTAAGGAGTAATGCGCATGACCAGGGCCAGTGTCCAGAATATCTACGGAATGACATCTATTGTTGCCTACTGAGTAGCTTGGATTAAAACAGCCTCCCCTACCCTCTATTAATGCCCTTGCTGTTTCCACTAAAGTCCTAAGACCTTCACCACCTTTTCTCCTGCCTCAGCCTCCAGCCTCAGTCTGCCCAAATGTTTCTTCCTTTTCGGAATACAGCTCACTCAGCCTTACCTTCAGGACACCTATCATATTGGCTTTAGGCTTTTATGTGACTAAGAACTTCCTTCATGCCTAGAACATAGACATTTGTTCTGGCCCCCAGCTTCTTAAACTAGAGTTCATGACCCCGATTGGATTGCATGACTAAATATGGAAGTTGCAAAAAGAGAGAGAGAGAGAGAGAGAGAGAGAGAGAGAGAGAGAGAGAGAGAGAGAGAAAAGAAAGGAAAAGGAAAAATGGCAACAGTAAAGGTTTTTTGAATACACAAAATTGTAATAACCAGATTTTAATTCAGAATCAAATGTGTAGTGACTGCAAGGTCTTTCTCACAGCCAGCTGCCAGTTGTATTGACCTGATCATGTAGCGTATGTGCTGGGCACACCGTTGCAGCATGCACCGATGAAGGCTATTCAGGCACCTTGGATATAGGCCCAGAAGTAGGCTAGCTGGGTCATATGGCAGTTCTATTTTTAGTTTTTCAGGAACCTTTACACTGATTTCCACGGCGGCGGTACTAGTTCACATTCACACCCAAGAGTACACGGAAGTTCCCCTTTCTTCATGCACTTCCGCCATTTGTTTTCTTGATGATAGCTATTTCCCTGATGGTTAAGGATGTTGAATATTAATATATATGTTCATATATTTGGTGTGTGTGTGTGATTTGTGTTTCTTGTTTTTGTAACTTTCTGTTCAATATCCGCAGTTAAATATTCCAGCTGGCAAGTCTTTCCTGCCTTTTCCTAGGCTGTCCCCTCAGCTCACTAGCATTTTCCTTCACAGCACAGAAGGCTTTGGGTGTGACAAGGTCGCCTTTGCTTTGGTTGGCCTTATTTCCTCAGTGACCGAAGTCATACTCGTACAGATGTCTGTGTCCTGAAGTGTACTCCCTCCCTACCTTATCTTCTAGTAGTTTCAGGTCTGACACTGAGGTCTTTGTTCCACTTGGAGTTGATTTCTATGCAGGGTGAAGGACAAAGACCCAACTTCGTTCATCCACATGTGTATATGTCCAGTTTTCGCAGCAACATCAGTCAAAGAAGTTGTCTTTTTTTCCGATGTGTTTTTTTGTTCAAAATCATGTGGCAGTGGTTGTATGAATTTCTATCTGGGTCTTCTGGTCTACACTGATTTTTGTGTCAGTACCATGCTGTTTTTGTTACTATGACTGTGCCATTCAGCTTGAAGTTGAGTATGATGAGCCCTTAGGTGGTATTCTTATTGTTCAGGATTGTTTGGACTGTATGAGGTCGTTTCTATCTTTGGCATTTTATTGGGATTTCGCTGACTCTAAAGATTACTGTAGATAGGGTGACCATCTTCTCAATATTAATCCAGTGAATCTGTGAGGACGGGAAGCCTCTCTGTCATCTATATGACTTCTTTAATTGGTCTCTTTAGTGTCTAAAAGTTTAAATAGTAGAATTATTATTTCACTTCCTTGGTTAGGTTTATTACAATGTATCTATTTTTTTTCTTGAGGCTATTGTGATTTGTGTTATTCACCTGATCTCTTTCTCACTGTATATGAGTACATTGGTGTATAAGAAGGTTGTTAGTGATTTTATATGGTAATTTTACCACTTGAGAAGTGTTCCCCACCTCTGGAATTTTCTGGTGACCATTAGGATGTCTTATGTATAGAAACATATTATAGAAGCCAGCCATGATAAGCTAAATAGAAACAGACCACCCAAAGGAAGCTCTTAACTTCCCACCATTATCACCTGCCAGTATAGGACTCAGCCTTGATAAACTTAATGGAGGCCTGAGTCTCAGTAGTTTACCCTGAGGCAATACCTGGTTACAGGAAGAACTACAAACTGAGATTACCAGAGCACCACCCAAGAACAGACCATCCAAAGGAAATGCCTAACGTTCCAACCCTTTAGGATCACCTGCCAGCACCCTCACCAGGACACCCCTAGACAAATGTCAGCCAATTAGGGGTCCTGAATCTTAGAAACCCCTCACCCCCACATTTACTACTATAAAAAAAACCCCCAACTCTAACAGAGCTCAGGGCTCTCCGATTATTCTAATAAGTTGGACATGCGGAGAGACCGAGTTTGCAAACTTACATAAAATAAAGGCCTTTTGCTTTTACATACGGGACTCTGTCTCCTTTTTGGTTTTTGGGGGACTTCGTGGATCGGGGCATAACACATATCAACTGCAAATAGTGATGTTTTGACGTCTTTTCATATATGCATCTCCTTCAAACAACATATTGAATAGGAATGGGAAGAGTGGATGCCCTTGTTTTGTTCCTAATCTAAATGGGAACCCTTTAAGATTTTGTCAATTAGCATGACGATGCCTATCAATTTGTCACGAAGCTGGGACCCTGGAGTACACTGAAGCTGCAAGCAGCACGAGAGGCAGGAGAGGGTCCTTCCCAGGTGTCTCAGGTGCTCTAACCCTCTCCAGAGAGCTCGGCTGGTTTCTGCTACAAGAGGCGGGAGAGGGTCCTTCCCAGGTGTCTCAGGTGCTCTAACCCTCTCCAGAGAGCTCGGCTGGTTTCTGCTTCTTCCAAGCAGTTTGTCTGGTCTCAGTCATTTTGAGCTTGGCTGGCAGTCTTTGCAGCTCAGTTTTCTTCCATCTGATGAAGACTGCTTACTATGGCAGGAAGAAGTTTGTGAATCTGGTCAGTTTTAGGGACTTCCTGAAGCTATTTTGAGTTATTTAGTTTCCTTCTTAAGAAATTTCCCTGTGATATATAGATAGTTCAATCTCCAAGGAAACTGTTACACAGTGAGTCACTAGCATCGCTGTTGCAAACTGAAGCTTCTATAAACCCTTCACTTCATTCTTTTATTAAAAAAATATTTATTAAAGCTTGCTAAATCATACCCACTAGAGTTGGGATCTTGTCATAAAATAATGGAGTTAATAATTACATGTAGGAAATTTAAGCTAATAATGTCATTCTTTAAAAAATGCTTATTTTTACTTAATATGTATGGGTATTTTTGACTGCATGTACATCTGTGTGCCAGATGCAGGCATTGTGCATTGGCCAGGAAAGCCTTCCAGACACCCTAGGATTGTAGCTACAGGCAGTTCTGAACTACTATGTGGGAATTGGAAATCTAACCCCTGCCCTCTGGAAGAGCAGTCCGATGACCTTAGCCACTGAGCAATTTCTACCATCCCCTAGCTAATGGCATTCCTAACCAAGTATAAATGTGTGAAACATAATAAAGCTACCGAGAGTTCTCCTTTGCACAGAAGCATACGTCCCAGGTGGAAATACAAGTGAAAATAGAAAAGTTGCTTAATCATTCCTCAATACTACTCACATTGAATTCCTGAGGTTCAGTTAAAAGCAAATGTGCTGATTATCCTTGTGTCTGGTTGTGATTGTTCTAATTTGGCTCCCCTAACATTGGTAAATGCAGTAGAAGAGAATACTTGGATCTTACAGTGTGCAGCTGTATAATGGTGCGAGTAGCACCTATTTTATCGGACTGATAATGATATAGAGGGTTTTCTTTAATCCAAAATAAATTGCTTCATAATAATGCCTCAATAAATGATCAAATGGAATTTTAAAAACAAAAATCTTTATTATATTTGTTCAATGACAATTTTATACATACAATACACATCGAATATATATATATACATATATGTGTATATATATTATATATGAGATTCTGATTACTGTAGCTCTCACCCTGTCTTACCTACCCTCACCCTTTTATTCCCCCTCCCTCAAGTTTCTTTCCCATATTCATATCCTTTTTGCTTTGCAACTTGAGACCTGCATGTTATTGTTTGAGTCAGAGTCTCTCCATCAAGCCTAGAGCTTGCTGATCCTAGTCTCACTAGCTAGCTTGTCCTGTGGTTCCCTTGTCTCCTCTTTTCAAGGCTAGAATTGCAGGCCACCATGCCTGCCTGGCATTTACATGGGGTCGGAGTATTTGAACTCAAGTCTTCTTGCTTGGACAATAAGCTCCTTACCTTCTGATTCACTTCTTCAACACTAACGTTAGTTTTTTGAGAAAATGTCATTTAGTTTCCATAAAGATTTCACTAAATTCCATTACCACCAATATTGAATAAGGGCTTCTTTTTTCCTTATATTCTCATCAGCACTTGCACCTTTAGCCTATTGGTAATAATCATTCTAATACTATGAAATGGCATCTTAAGCAATGTTGTTCAGGTCCTGTGTCAGTTTTAAAGATCAGATTATTTGTTTTCTTGAGTTGTTTCAATTCTTTTTACATTTGAAATGTTAATCTCATTTCAAGTGTAATATTTGCAAATATTTTCTTCAGTCCTGAAGACTGTCTCATCACTTTTAATAAGAGGCTTTTTAGTTTGACACAATCCCATTTGTCTATTTTAGCTTGTTTTGCTTATATACCTTTGATGCTCACAATATGTAATGATTTTGTTCCTATTCATTCACGATATTTTCTAATTTACACTGTGCTCTTTCTTAGAAATAGATTGCTTACCTTACAATTACTTGGCTATAGCCTAGTTACTTTTCTGTCATTGATTTGGTTAATTTCCATGTGATTAAAGACTTTATTCAGTGTGATTTTAACATTTGAAATCTGTTGACACCTTCTTTGAGACCTAGCATATGACTGGTGTAACAGATGTTCCTTGTGCATTCTAAAAAGTGTGCTCCTAAATTGTTGGAGATAATGTTATATATATACTAAGCAGGTCAAAATTTAAGTCATTTGACTATTTATGCAACATACCCAATTAGATATGGGTTATTTTGTGTATATTACATGTTACTATTAACTATGTCTATTAAATCAATATACAGCCTGTTGCAGGAGCTCCTTCCGCTCCTTCAGCCAATAGCTGCTGAGATACCAGCCCATTGGGGTGTGGTCTCTCTTTCTTTAAAAAAGCAGCAACTGCCCTTGCTCTAGCTCTGGCTTCCGGCTCTGCTTCCGCTTCCAGCGACTAGGCTCCTTTCCTGATTGTCAGAGGGCTGTTGTCTGGGACGGTGATCTGTAAGTTTTTCCCCTTTAAATAAATAACCATTCTATTAATCATAATTCTAAACTGGTGTGGGATTGTTTGTGATTTACACCTTCATACAGCCTATGTTTTAAAATTCAATTTTAGTTTTCTTCTAAGTATACAGATTAAATACCATCCTGGCATTGCTCCTAGTATATGGTAACATTGTTTTACGGGGTGACCAGAGGAGTGCACTTCTCTACTTCTGGTTAAGTTTCAGGTCATTGTGGTAAATCTGGGTAATCATATATTTCCTGTGCTTTTTTTCAGAAAGGAAAGCTATGGAAATTCCAGTATGTATCTTGTCAGTTATAGGGCACATCTGAGATTTTTCTTAATAAGAAGGTATAAAAAGAAACAAGAGCCCGGGGTTTTGGTGACATCTGCCTTTAATCCCAGCACTCGGGAGGCAGAGGCAGACAGACTCTGTAAGTTCGAGGCCAGCCTAGTGTACACAGTGAGTCCTAGGACAGCCAGGGCTACACAGAAAAGCACTGTCTCAAAACAAACAAACAAACAAACAAACAAAAAGAGAAACAAGAAATAAAATCTAAAAGTGCCCCCCTGACTCAATGACAAGCTGTGTCTAAACAGAAGAGGTTCACTAAAGACGGTATTACTCACTTCAGTTTGAAAGTCTATTCATACTATTCCCATTAGTCATTTATTAATGTAACATATAGTAAAGATTTATTAGGTAGAGACACAAAAATGCCTACCGTGAATTGTCTCTTGGAGCAGCAGTAGGATGGCTTGTAAGGAAGAAAGAGAAACATGAGAAAAAGCTCACACTCTGATATCCATGAGGATGGTAGCATATGCAGGGTGCTCTGAAAGCGGAACAGAGAAAATCAAGTCTTCTGCAATACCATCTCCTTTTTGGCCCATCTTCAGATGACTAAAATTTCCTAGATGAATGGGCATTCAAGCCGAGGTCTTTAAAGTGATTTGGCATTAGAAGGTGTAGCAAAGAAGCTTTTGAATAGGGAAAAGAGGTTATTTCTAAACATTTCAAACAGGAAAAGATTAGCTATCAGGAATTCCATGCCTATGCAATTCTTGGCAAGGCCAGAATGGGCTGGCTGGAGCATCATTCTCTGGAATGAGTCAGAGAAATGCCACCTATTATGGGAGCTTTTTGCCATTGCGGGAGGTAGGAATCATGGGTTCACTAGACCCATTAATTTAAAAAGAACATAGTTCAGCGATTGAGGAGCGGGGGTCAGGAAGCTGCTATCATAAAGTTTCTGCTATTCCTGGAACTATGCCACTCAACACCCACAGAGCTGGCAACTGTGAGCTGGGAGGCAGAAATAGCCGCATCTGTACAATATTCTCTGCTTGTAGGAAGAGAGTCGTTGGGAGATAATGTCTTCCGCATTTCCACTTCTGCTCTTTGAGTGATTGCACCCTGACTGATGGAGCTTTTTTCCCTCCCAAACATCGCTGTCAGGGTCTAGGGCATGTGATGTTTAGTATTGTAGGCTTTTCTGTAAACCAAGAGAGTACACAAGGAGGAGATGGCAGTAGATGTAGATAAATCTGCAAGTGTACCGGGAGAAGGGGAAACGGGACTAGAAGAGTCTGATGGAGGGGATAGTTTATGGAAGAGAGACAATACCTTATAGAGATTTGAGGGCAGTTTTTTGAATAGCTAAAGTAGGGAAGCAACAGCTGTTGAACCAAGATGGAAGTACATGGAGATGGTTAATAACGTGGGGAAGGGAGGAGAGAGGAGGAATGGACCTACACACACTAGCTAATAGGGCATTGCATTAATTAAGGTACGTGTTGTTAGTGGTTGAACTAAGACAACAGTGGTAGACATGCAGAGATCATTCTGAGACCCATTGTAAATACTATGCTTGCTTTTAAGACATACTGTTCTTTTTCCATGGTGAGTCTTCTCTCTGGACCATCCCTTTCTTCTAGAGCTTTGTTTAAATGCAAGGCTTGTAGGACATGTTATTCAAGCCCAGGACAGTTCTCATATACAGATACTCATATCTGTCACACTTGTGGGCAGTATTGCTTCTGTCCTCGTTTAGTTTCTTACGGTCATTGAGTTCAGTTAAAAAGAAAACTTAAACAGCGTGGATTATGTTTCTTGCTTCCTTGATGTAGCATTTTTCTGAGATCCACAGAGTTAGTATGTTATTAACTGAAGGTTCCAGATCAAAATGCAACATTTCAAAGGTTAACTGTCTCAGGACAGATTGCACGAGTCTTAAGCAATTTCTACATGGAGAGTGCTTAACAAGTGGGATGGAGGAAGCATTTTTGGTTTTTTCATTTGGGTCTTGTTTAAATGATCTTGGGGCTTGGAATTTGTGGTCCTCTTGCCGTAGGCTCTGAGTGCAGGCATTCCAGGCATATACTGCTATGCTTAGCTTGGGACAAAGGTTTCAAAGAGGGTTTCTCTGGAGCTGTGCTAGAGGGGAAGAAGGAGGAACTTGCACCCGATCTCAAGCCCAGCGAAGGTGCTCACAGGGAGCACTCACTGCATTTGTTAAGAAATCGGGATTCAGTGCAGACCCCAGGGGGCTCCTGTTAGAGAAATCCAACAGGCATAAGACAGGCTGGTTTGCTTAGGAAGGCTGACCCAGAGGAGTATGCGTGACTCACGTCAAGGGAATCTGAGATGAGGTGTCCTGGGCAATGGAGCTCTTTCTAAGAATTTGCAAAGGAGCTCTTAAGAGTCAAGGTTGTAAGACAGTATTGAACTGTTTTCATGACCGTGCTAGTTACTTAAGAATTTACTGCCTCCTCCCACCTCTCATCTGTCTTCCCAACAACCCCGACTTTGGAGGAAGAACCTGAATCAGTTTAGCAAAAGGGAGAAGGAAAAGTACAAGGAAGAAGGGTTCAATCCTCCCTTTATTCCTTTCCTGTCTTCCTCCTATGAAATGAAACTCAGTGTGCCTGAGGATGCTGCTTCTGCACATGCTGGCTTCCTTGAATAATGAACTTCCACCTACAGGACCTACACTCACTGCAAGCCTAAGGAGGCCATGCCTTGTAAGAAGTGTCTGCGTCTCAGCCAATTGCAGCAGCTGAGCTCCAGGCAACCCCAGGCAACCAACTGTTCCAACTCTGCTCAAATAAGGAGCGGGGATCTGCAGCCATTCGCACGGTCTCTGGACTTCATTTCTGCATTCTGTATTTCATTTCCATTTTCTTTCCATGGATACTCTCTGACTGTGAAAAACCAGAGTGCTGTGGGCTGGTTCTGGGTCATAAAGACTGGCAGATTCTAGCGTGGTGAATAAAAGCCACTTAAGATCTTTGGATTCGTTACCTGTCTCAAATCTTGGAGGGGAAAGGAGACGGTTTAATTTCAAAGCATGAGTAAAGTTTTAATTATTGTATATGATTGGGTCATCTTAATTTTGAATTTGAGTATTTTGGCAGTTTGAATGGTAGTTTTCTTTTTTTCTTTTCGTTTTTATTACCTGCACGATCAGGGGAAACATGGGACTTTTGAGTCTCCATCCCACCCAGTGAAAACATTCTTTATTACTTAGCCTTTGTAAGAAGAGTGGAGAGGAAATGCAGAGAGCTTGGTGCTCAGACCCATCAACTCTGTTAGGTTTTTTGCTGACTAAACTTCAATCCCAGAGTGTTAGCTCTGGGCAGAAAAGGCAAAGACAACATGATGTACTATGAAAAATTTTCTGTCGCATCCTAGCTGAATGGTCTTGTAGAACATATATAGCTTCTATAAACTCTGATTTCATGATCCGTAAAATATGACAGATTATTACATGGGCTTTTTTCTTTCACACAATTTTGTGGGAGTTTAAATAAAACAACATGATTGAAATGTCTCCCAAAATCCAGCAGGCATTTGATATCGATTAACTGCTTCATGATTGATGTACCTCGGTCGGGCAACGCTTTGGAAACTTCCAACATCTTTCTTATGAATGAACTGAGTCACCCTGAACTCACAACCAGATAAGACTAACTATAGTTAAAAAACAAACAAACAAATATATACATGCATATATAATGAGCACCATTCTAGGAGACTGTTTTCCAGAATTCCCTAACGGCCCATTCCTTTTGCTGACAAGGCCAGGAAAATTCATTCTTCCTAGGTGTTCTTAATATTTTGACTCCACTGACAAAAGACGTTAAGAACTTCACATTAATGAAAATTTTTTTCTTTTCTCCATTTTCTCATCACCTTCTTTAACATAAGTGTTGAAACACTGACCAGTAGTTGCTGGAAACAGCAGCAAAGCTGAAGGAGGTAGTCAGTTACTAAGAAGCTCTTACAGAGAGAGAGAATGTAGGTGAGAAAGGCTGACTGAGGAACATCCTCCATTTGTCTCAGTAAAGGCCTAGGAAAGTCGAAGAGTGTGAGAAACGGGTAGAAAACATGTCCCGGATGTCATGGTCAGCAATTTAGGGATGCGATCTCCCTGGCCAAACTTCTAAATAAAGATGCTCCTAGCGGTGCTTGTGTGAGACGATGTATTGTCTAAAAGACCAGAGACAGAGAACGCATTTGTGAAAGAAAATGGATTATGGACGGAAGGGATGCTTAAACTCCTACAGGAGGCCGTTTGTCTTCTCTGTCTCCCCAGACAGACATTTCGATTTTAAGCTTCCTGAACTTGTGATACTGGTTGTAACTGGTTCCAACCATTCGAGCCACCACAATGTAGTCTTCTGGTTTTTATTTTCTTGTGATGGATTTAATCTAAAAACATCTACAAACCCCCCTTCTTTTCACTTCATAGAAGAGTATGCTCCACAGTGAACTTGGTAGTCACAGACAGGTAAGCAGAGTGGCAGACCCTCTGTAACAGGGCAGATGGAGCATTGGAAACAAGTCACAGGAACCCAGGAGTGGTCCTTGAATCCATTCCATTACAATAAAATTATTTCTATGTAATTTACCTAATGAGCACATGACTCATCAAGACATTCCTGTCCTGGCCAGCCTTAACTTAACTTGATGCAGCCGAGAGCCACTTAAGGGGAAAGCCTTGATTGAGGAATTCTCTAGATTAGTTTGGTTTGCTTTAATTATCGGTGGTTGTTTTAATTTTTAATCAGTGCAGTAGGACCTGGCCCACATTGAAAGGCACCATCCCTAGGCAGGTGGTCCTGAGCTGTCTATGTAAGAAAGATAGCTAAGTATAGTCCAGGAGACAGCAAGCCAGAGAATGAGCCAACCAGTGGCATTGCACCATGGGGTCTACTTCACGCACCTGTCGGAGTTCCTGTCCTGAATTCCCTCAGTAAAGGATTGTGACCTGGAAATGTAAGGCAAATAAACCGTTTCCTTCCCAAGTTGCTTTTGGTCAGCGTGCTTTTGATCATGGCAACAGAATGGAAGACACAACTCCTTGGCAGTATGATGAGACAAAGGCTTAGTAAGACAGAAGCCAGCTGAATCCCCCTGGTTCTACCAATTAGCTCCAATCTAGCAATTTGCAGCTCTCGAATTTCATATCAAATTCCAAACCCATAAACCTTCCTGGTAGGAGAATACACCCGTAACAGACTATGTATGCTCTGCCCAGAGGAGCTTAAGTGGCAGACATAGGCATTTAAGTGACAGACAAAGGTCTGTGCTGAGCAGACATGGATAAAGTTAGGTGGCCATTTCCGGTGTGATTACTGCAGGAGAATTTTAATTATAAAAGCAAATGGTGAAGCCATAAACCCATCTGTATGTATCTGTGTTGAAAAAGGGGCTGTTTTGTAGTACCATGTACTTGTGGCAGTATTTCTTTTTGCTTTTCTAGATTCTTCTTTTCCTTAGCCATAGAGAGGACCCTCAAAGGATTGACATGCCATTTCTAAGAGGGGCTGACCTCTGCCTGGACTTCCTGAGATAATTATCCACTATGGAGCTCTATTGATCCAGTACCAAATATTTAGCAGCCCATGAATATATTGTGGACTATCACCACCCTTTGAGAAAAAAAATATGGAACAAAATGATATCTTTATTATTTGGGGGGGGAATTGCAGGCATATATATGTTCCACTTAATTGAAATCTAATATTGATTCTGCGATTTATGATTTATTAATTTAGAGAATGCTGTAAATGTCCAGCGCCATTGCTAATTACATAAGCATTGCTAAAGAAACATTTTTACCAACCTTGGAAAGAAGCTTTCCTCTTCTGACTTGGAGAACGGAAGCTCACCGGCCATCATGGAGGACCGCATTTGCACACACTGGCTCATTGAAAAGAATTTATCTCTTCTCCTAAAGATGGCTTTTCTTTTGCAATGGATAAGGGTCCCTCACATCCGTAAGTATTCTGGCCAATGTGTGCATTTGTTCAGCGAGGCCTGACACAAGTTAATGGATAAGCAATCTGTGACACTGTAATGTTATAAAACTTTTCATACTGCACTTTTTGCCTAGTGCATGGCTCTTCTCAGAAGGATATTTTCGTTGCTGTCCTTGGGAATAAGAATAGATTAGAGTCTGCAGTTATGTAACCACAATCCATTACTGAATAGTGGCTCTCACACGTGAACTGTCTCCCTGGCATTCACAGTGCAAATAGCTGAGGCCAGTCTCACCCCAGGATTTTCCCCCAGAGTGATCCATGGCCAATCCACTTGAGAATAACTTGGAGCCTCTTATAAGAGGCAGGTATTTGGACCTAGCCAGGATCAAGATCCAGGTTCATTGTCACAGTGACCCCATCAGCTTCTCTTCGCTGGATCAGGATCTCTGAGCTTGATGTTGGGATCTCCTCCTCAGTCCCTTCACATGGTGACATCTCAGTTCCTTCCCAAAGGACCTCCATCCATCTATGATATGACCCAGGGCACCAGGGCCTCTCCAAAACTCTTTGAATGGTCCTAGGCTGTCTCAAGGTTGAGCTCCCACTCCAAGGCTCCTCGGCGGTAGGAGGAGAGGCTGCTTATTCAATATCCACTTCCCCCATTTCCCTGGCCCATTAGACAACTTAAAAGCATTGGCTCAGGAATATATTGATGTGCAAAACCTGTGCAAAGTACTTCCTTCCTTATTCTTGATAGAAGGAGACCTAGCATCTAAAGGGGCTTCTCCCTCCCCAATCTGGAAGATTTTTGCCCCCCTTGGACCACTCAATCTCAACTCTTCCAAAAATCCTGCATGTAATGTTTTATGTAAACGCCCATGGGAGCAGCCTGTTCAGAAGTGTACTCCAGGCTTCAAAGCCGCTTGACAACAGCCTTCATTTAAAGTGTGCACTCAGCACATAAGCCAGTACACATTCATGTTTGTAAAACCAGCTATAGCTCTGCTCATTCTGAAATTTTTGCCCACCCACCCATCATTTCACTGTGCACCTTCCCAAACAGCTTTTTCTCAGCAGAGCCCCTGGCTTGCTCGCATCTCATCTTGAACCTTTCTAACTGAAGTCTTAGCCGGTTGCTTCATAGCTCTTTTTACAGTCGTGATCTCTGCCTCTGCTAGATCAATTCAACCAATGCTTCAGGAGTGGCCAACCATGTGCCATGCTTCTGGACAAGAAAGACAAAATGAATTGGCCACTTTGCCATCCCTGTCCTCTGGCGACTCACACTGCGGTAGGAAGTTAAATGGTTATAGTGACCCTGGATAGATGGTAGTAAGTACAGACTTGCAAGGCTAAGGGGAATTCTTTTTTTTTTTTTTTTTTT
>NW_026067902.1:21820325-21887017 GCF_014885135.2 Alexandromys fortis
CCCTCCTCCTCCTCCTCCTCCTCCTCCTCCTCCTCCTCCTCATCTGTTTTTTAGAGACAGGGTTTCTCTGTGTAATGGCCCTGGCTGTCCTGGTACTAGGTCTGTAGACCAGACTAACCTTAAACTTAAAGAGATCAACCTGCCTCTGCCTCAAGAGTGCTGGAATTAATGGCTTGCACCACCCCCGCCCAGCCCACCTGGTTCTGGGGATAATTATTCTATAAGATGGTTCATATAAAGCTATCTGTGTAGTGCCTGTCCCTCTACAAGAGCTCAGTAAACAAACCAACAAAACAATCAAACCAGATTCTCCCTGTGTCAGAAAGTGAAGGAATTTTGGCACAGATCGCAGCAGCCTCTCTGGTCTGGGTGGAATATCGTCCCAACACTAGCAGCTGAAGAGCTGGTGGGCAACTCAACGTCCTCTCCTCCTTTCGATGCTCACCGCCTGGGTCCAGTTTTTCCATCCTCACTGTGAGCGGATCTCAACATTCCCCCTCCCTCCATGCTGACCTCCACAGGCTGGCTGTACAGGAGTGCTCGTGATTCCCTGTAAGATGAAGAGAAAGGTGATTTTAGCTTGGAGGGTAGCCAAAAGGCGGGACTGAGGAGAGAGGGAGGCCTTGCCACCCGAAGGAGGAAGGACTTGCTGATTTGCATGCCCTCCCAGCCCTGAGCAATCTGTTCCTGTTTAAAACAAAAAGCAAAACATGTTCCTTGAAACCAGTTAAGGAGGATAGTGATGACTAAGGCAATAGATTTATTTCAGCTGTCACAGAAGTCATGAATTTCTGGATTTAAAAAAAAAAAAACTATTGCATTTTTTTGAAAATTATATGGTTCTTGGCCTAGGGATTTCTGAAAAAATTCTGAGGACTTTTGTTTGTTGGTTTTTTTGTTTTGATTTTTGTTATGGAGTTAGTTATTTTTGGAGTCAGAGTCTTTCTATGTAACCCATACTGGGGACCTTGAACTTATGATGCCCCTGCCTCAACCTCCTGAGTGCTGAGATTTTAGAGATGTCTACCACCATGCCTGACACAAGTTCTTAATTCAGAACTTTTTTTTTCTCAGAAAGTTAGAATATTTGTTGAGAATCACAAGGAGCTAAAGATGTAGAATTTATCTAGTTAATAGAGGGACAAAGGGAAGCCTCACCCATTCATTGCAGAAATGAGCAGGTATTTTAGCCGAGACTATAGATGCAGTTCTGAGCTAAGGAGTTTCCGGAGATGCGTCAGTCGCCTTATGTTTCTTAGTAGCTGATGGGGCTGCAGATGAGTAAACAAACTGCCTCAGTACAGTGTGGAATGGGCCTCATAGAAGTTCAAGACGCTACAGGAGGAAACTCAAAGACCTGAAAGATGAGCAGAATTCATCCAGAGAAAGAGAGCTGTGGGCGGAAGAGCGTTCTAGGCAGAGAAAACAGCACTCCATGTCTTTAGGATTGCATAAGAGTGTGTGAACACGGGTGACTGAATTCATTTAAATGTCCCTGGATCACAATGGCTGGAGATGAGGCTGGCAGTACTCCCATTGTCTTCTGTTCAGCAGTTTGATGCTTCCAAGGTCTGTGGATTAAGGACAAAGTAAGATGCTTTGTGGGTTTTCAACCCAGGCTATTGCTACTCAACAGGATTTCGCCAGAGAATGTGTGGCATGTTTTCCATTTTGCTATTGTTTGATGCATAAATAGCTGCAAGAGTTTCCAACCTTGTGTTGGATGAGTCTAGGTTTAGATGTTCTTTTAGCCCACCACCTAAATACCAAAACGGGATTCCAAGTCTCCGCTACCAGGATCTCAGCTGGTACTGTGTGTATATGGGTGTGCATGCAGCTGTGTGTGCAGGGTTACACACTCATGTGCATACCTACAGAGGCTAGAAGCAAATTTTGGGTGTCTTCCTCTATTGCTTTCCATCTTGATTTTTTGAGACAGGGTCTCTCACCAACTCCACAACTCACTCCCTTGGCTAGACTGGCTGATTAGCAATGCCCTGGTATCTATCTGCCTTCATCTACCCCAAGTCATCCATGGCTGGGATTATAGATGCTCACTGCTGGACCCTAGGAGCCATCTTCCTAGCTCAGCTTGATACCCCTTAGTAGATGGGATTCTTTCCAATCAAGCAATAAATGAAAAATGAGGGGACTGTGAAGGGATGGGTCCCAGATATAAGTGCTTTCTAAGCCTTTGCCATTAGTTGATATTTAGCAATTATTTTTTGCTTCGTTTTCTAAGATGAGCAGTGACGAGACAAGAAAATGCCAGAATGATGAACTAACTCAAATGCAGATCGTAGCTACTAAACATGAAGTCATTTTAGTACCGTGTTAAAAACACGGTTATGTGATTTACTTCATTAAACATGTAGTTCTGTATTATTCTTAGGATGCTGGTAATTGGTAAAGGGGGTAGGGATTAGCAAGGGTGACATAGGAGTCTGGGGGAGGAAGTAGGGAATATAAAACAACAGCGAAGTATTACACTAAGTCAGTGAAAGGTATTAGCAATGTGTCCCACGGCTTTGTGTGCTAACTTTAAAAATGAATAAGCATTAAAAATTAAAAAAGGAAAAAGTGATCATAGACGCTAAGGATTATGAAGAGCCTTCCTTTTGCACAGCCAGCCCTCAACAAGTGCCAAGCCACCCATGGGCTCCAGTATCCTGTCCTCTACCTCAAAGCTTTCCCATACTTGGTTCCCTGCTGTGGTCTCTCCTAGTACTATTTTCTCTCTTTGGTTTGCTTGAAACCCCATGAGACTTTCCTACAAATTTACTGATTTCCTCCATAGCTCCTGACCAGTGGGAAGTTGAAACCCCATGAGATTTTCCTACAAATTTACTGATTTCCTCCATAGCTCCTGACCAGTGGGAAGTCCAAGGCCCTCCCCCCTCCATCCAGGCCTAGGAAGCTTTGCATCCAAATAGACTAGGGTCCCAAAAAGCCAGTATGTGCAGTAGAAATGGTTGGCAAGAGACTTGACTCTAGAGGGGATCCCAGGTGTCCACGGGGAAGTCCCCAGCTAGGTCCTTGGGCAGCAGAGGAGAAGGTGCCTGAACTGGCCTTGCCCCACCATCACACTGATGATTATCTCGAATATCACCATAGAATCTTTGACTGGCGATGAATGGAGATAGAGACAGAGACCCTCATCCGAGCAACGGACTGAGCTCCCAAGGTCCAGTTGAAGAGCAGAAGGAGGGAGAAGATGAGCAAGGAAGTCAGGACCGCTAGGGGTTGGTCTACCCACTGAGACAGTGTGCCTGTTCTAATGGGAGCTTGCCAAATCCAGCTGGACTGGGGCTGAACGAGAATGTGATCAAACTGGACTCTCTGAATGTGGCTGCCAATGGGGGCTGACTGAGAAGCCAATGATATTTTGTTTTCTTATGGATTCTCTTCTGCTGGAATTTACATAAGGATATGTCTTAAACATTCGCCTATTCCTATCACTCACAATAGTGCCAGGAATATCACTGGCATTGTGTGTGTGTGTGTGTGTGTGTATTATTGCTGCTGTTGTTGTTGCTGACCCTGAGGTTTCTAAGGCTGGTTATGCACATTTATTGAGCACATGAGGTTTAGTCTCATAATCTCCTTTGCTGAACAATGAATGAGTGGACAGTTAGGTTGCCTTTTGTCCACATTTTATCACCCCAAACTTGAAACATGCATATTGAAATGTGTATAATATATAATTGAACACACACACACACACACACACACACATATATATATATATATATATATATATGAGTATATATATTTGTTTTTTGAGATCTCTATGCTTTATTTTGGGTCTCTATGTATCCCTGATTGTCCTGAAACTCATTACGTAGGCCAGGCTGAACTTGAAATTACAGAGAACCTCCAGACCCTGCTTCCTCAGAGCTGGGATTAAAGGCGTGTGTCACCATGCTCACCAATAAATAAATGTTTTTAAGATTTAATTTAACGGAAACTAGAATGTGACTCTACAAAACCATTGCTGCTTCTGCCACCTCAGGGCTGCTCAAGCTCCTACGTGCGTGTGGACCGCTTTGGGCTGAGGATGTCTTGGCTCTGGACCTGTGTGATTCTGACAAGACCTCAAGCAGCGCCCTTGCTTCCAGGCTGTGTGCCACAGGTCCCAGTTCTTGCTGCTGCAGCTGCTGACCCCGAGGCTGCAGGGTCCCAAGGCTGGCTCTGCACATCTACTGAGCGTATGGAGCTTAGTTTCAAAATCTCCTTTTCTCAACAACGAGTGAGTGCAGAGCTAAGCTGCATTTTGTTCACATTTTTTCATCTGAAGTTTGAAACATAAAGGAAAAAGGAAAGATTTTTCACAATAAACTTACTACCGAGATTTCACTCGTAATAATAGTGGTAGTTCCCTTTTGCCTTATAAATCAAGTGCTGGCTTTTCATCTCCTATGGGTGCTCGTTGCTCTGTGGTGCACTTCAAAACGAGTTTCAGGCAGCAGTGCCCTCCTTCCAGAATACTTAGGACCCTTCTGGTTGATGTCTTGTGTGGACCATTCGTGAGGCTCATTCCTGGAACTGGCTGGATCTACCACCTCTTACCTGCACTGTTATGCTTGGCCCTTTCCTTCCAGGGCATGCTGAAATGAACACTTCTGGACATGCTGGACATATTCTCTTGTTACCTCTGCAAACACTAAAAAATTAATCATCAAGGAACAAAGAAGAAAACAATAGTAGTTAAGACTAAAACTTCTTGAAAAAAATTTTAATAGGTGTATCTCAACCAGGCCTTAAACTTGTGGTGATCCTCCTGCATCTGCCTCTCAAGTGCTGGGATTAGAGGCCTGTGGCATCTTGCCTGGCTGACTTCTTGAGTTTCTGATAAACTATGGGGCTGAGGTTCTTAACCTCTTAGACTGAGTGACATGTTGGGCACGCAGAAGTGCTAGAGGGTTGCTGGAATGCCGACTGTGGAAGGAAATGCTTAAAGTGCCAGCAGGGCTCCTTCTTGATTGTTGGTGCATGGCTTTGCCATACGCATTCCTCCTCAGAGTTCCCCAGGACACAGGAGATTCCCCTTCGGGGTGGGCTATGCTTTGTTGTTGGGGGCTGGCCTTTGCCTCTCTAGTCTTTACTCACCAATGATCGATTTTCTCCCAAACGATTCTTGACAGTCCTGTCTCCATACTTTGACAAATGTCACAAAGGGGACAAACTTTTCCCTTCTGTGGGAACCACAGAGCTACGGAAACTGAAGCTGCACACTGAGGCCTCGCTTTGTTTAACGTGAGCTAAAAGCTAAGCCTGGAAATATATATGTGTCAGGAGAATATTTATTTGTTCCTTTGTTTGTTTGTAGATAAGATCTCCTGTAGCCCAGACCGGTCTTGAACTTCTCCTTCTCTTGTCTCTACCTTCCCAGTGCTGGGATTACAAGCGTAAGTTATTTGGCCAGTTGTAGTGCTAAAGATTGAACCTTAGAGTTTGTGCACGCTAAGCAAGCACTTCACTAACTGCGCTTCACCTCCAGTCCTGAGATGATTTTTATTCCTTAGGGTGTATGATGCGACTGTAAAATGATCCGGGGCTTAATGTGCCAGGAATGAACCCTGAGGGCCCCCCAGTTGAGTTCAGCATTTACTACCAGGCCCCATTGTGGGCACTCGTCTTTAAGGGTGGTTTCTGTCTTAGTTTCTGATCCACGGATATGTTCTACTAGGACTTAATTTGAGCACAGGCATGATCCTTGAGTCACTACAGAAGAGCCTGTGCGCGCTGTTATCCTCTTCCCTGGTTGCCAAGGTGCTATTTCAGTCTGCAGTCCCTGAGCGTCTAGCTTGAAAGCTGCTGGGGTGTGCGTTACTGCTGCTTCATGGCTCTAGTTGAGATTCCCCACTTTTACAGATCTGAGAATGTGGACGGCCTTGGCTGTGACTCATGGTTTCTAGATTCCTTGGGATCGTGTAACTGGCACTATTGGCAGCTCCTTCTGAGGTGGCCTTCCTTTCTCTTTGGTTTCTCTACCCTCTGAGACCACCAGTTTTGCTTTGTTAGCCTATCCTTGTCAGTTCTAGAAGTTCATCTTCCCTGGCTACGCCCATCAGACTTGCTCACCTCTTTCAGCTGTCTTTCCAGTTTGGTTGGTGGCCCGGTTCTGTTCATCATCCCCTCTTGCCTTTAGTGGCAGCTCTTTTGTCTGTGTCTCCTAAGCACAGTGAGCAGCTAAAAGGAGACTTGTAATTAAACCCAAATGGCCCGCAAGCCTTCTGCTTCCTCTTTAGTCATTGTACATCCATTCTGTTATTTCTTCTTTCTCTATTACCTGTCTAATTTCATTTCTTAATGCTCATTTAAGTACATCCCTTACTCTACAAGCCCCAAGCTTTCTTCTCCTCTGCCCCAACACTGACAATCTCGGTTGTGCTTTCTGTTCTTAGCGGGATGAAAGTTGTGTTTCCACTTTGCATGAACATACCAATGTGGCTGTCTGTCTATGCTTGATGACTCCTCCCTGCTGTGGGACAATGGTCTGTACCCTGTCACTTGTATTTTAAATAAATGCTGATTGGCCAGTAGCCAGGCAGGAAGTATAGGCGGGGTCACCTGGTAGAAAGTTGAGGCGGGGCAACAAGAATTCTGGGAAGACAAAAATTTCAGTCTGCAGTCATTACCCAGACACAGAGGAAACCAGATACAGAGCAAGCAAGATGTGACTGCCTCACCAAAAAAGGTACCAAGCCATGTGACTAACACAGAGAAAAAGTATGGACTAATATAAGTTATAATTAGTTAATAAGAAGCCTGAGCTAATAGGCCAATCAGTTTAATAATTAATGTAGACCTTGGTGTATTTCTTTAGGACTGAATGGCTGCAGAACTGGGCAGGACAGAAATCTCAGTCAACACCTCCCAGCCTCAGCTGAGAAATGCCCTTTTTCCCCTTGGTTTTGTGAATTGTTCTTTGGGGGGGGGGGGGCTTTAACTAGGCTGAGTATCTGTATTTGTTTGGCTTCGAATTGTTTTTGTACACATGTGAACATAGTCAAATTATACCCTACTTTGTCGTCCCTAGAACTAACAATGTGGAGTTATCTTAGAGTTACTATCGCTGTGATGAAAAAGTATGATCAAAGCAACTTGAGGAGGAAAAGGTTTGTTGGGCTTACACTTTCACATTACAGCACAGGAACCTGGAGTCAGGAGCTGATGCAGAGGCCATGGAGGGGTGCTGCTTATTGACTTGCTCCTCATGGCTTGCTTAGCCTGCTTTCTTACAGAACCCAGGACCACCATCAATGATCTGGGCCCAGCAATGATCTGTGGCCCCACCCACAATGATCTGGGCCCTTCCTCATCAATGACTAAGAAAATGCCCTACAGCCCAATCTTATGGGGTCATTTTCCTAATTGAAGTTCCCTTCTCTCAGTTGACTTCAGTTTGTGTCAAGTTGACCTAAAACTAGCTAGCACAGCTCTTCTTTTCACAATGTGAAGGGAGAAAGAAAAGATAATGTACAGTATATATCAATTCAGCTGCTAACCCATCCCTTCCCATGACATCTCTACTGAATGATGGACATACGACACAGACGGGAATATTGAAATTACCTACCACTTGGGAAATTAAGGTAACATATGACTCTCATTCTACTCCAACCACATTCTTGGCACATTCACCTGGTTTGGTTAATCACCTCCCTGTGCACTTGACTGTCTGGTTTTTTATTCTGACTCTAGCCATCCATCTCCTCTGGTCTCTTCCTTCCTGCCTCCCTCCCTCCCTCCCTCCCTCCCTCCCTCCCTCCCTCCCTCCCTCCCTCCTTCCCCCCCCCCCCCCCTTTCTTTCTTTCTTTCTTTCTTTCTTTCTTTCTTTCTTTCTTTCTTTCTTTCTTTCTTTCATAACCACAGCTGGCCTGCAACTCACAGAAATCCACCTGCCTCTGCTTCCTACATGCTAGGATTAAAGGCATGCACCACCAGTCAAGCTTCCATGGCATTTACGATTAGAGACTCTAACAAGTTCTAAAAGCGCAGAAAGGACTATCCTGGTGAAATCAGTTTCCACCAATTAGCTTAGACACAATCCTTAAGAAATTGGTTAAAACTAAAACCTTCTTTTTTGTAACCACCCACAGACAGCCTGCGTGGGTTTACTTATACTGTGAGCAAATGTTCATCTCCTCAACTGAACGGGCCTTTGAGTTCACAGTACTTTTTTCCTTAATTGTTCTTCTGAGGCTGCTTCGTGACTCAAAAACGGAGGACCAATGTGCCACAGGGCCTGGCACACTAGTTAACCCTTCTTATTCCAGTTGTGTTCAAAAGGTCTCCCCCACCCCTTAGTAATCTATGCTCCCCATCATTGGATCAAAAAACCATCTGAGGATGGGTGTTTGTAAACTGGCCAAAATAGTTCTAATATTATTGGAAAGCATTGTGAGAGAGCATTAAGAGTACTATGTTGAAGTAAAAGAAAATTAGGGTTTAGTCCTGAATCTGACACTAGCTTGAAATGAAATTATTTCTATTCCATTGGGGTTGGAAATGTATCTTTTTAATAAATATTTTTATTTTGTAAGTATTAAAATTTTTATTTTTATTTTATAAGTGCTAAAATTAAAATATAGCTATATCACTGTTCCCCTTCCCTCCCTTTCCTTATCCAACCCTTTTCCTGTACCCCTCTCATTCTATCTCAAATTCATGGCCTCTTTTTCTTTGTTTTCGTGTGTGTGTGTGTGTGTGTGTGTGTGTGTGTGTGATTTCAGGGCTGACAACTTGGCACTGGATAACGAATGTGGGGATCTTTTCTTGTGGGAGGGCTCTTTTTCCTGTTCTTAGCATTCCTTAGTTTTCTGTGGTTCTTTGTCGAGGATTGAGGCCCCGTGAGATTTCCCTATTCCGCATTAGCTTGTCTATGGTGCCATTCTTGTTCTGGTCTTGCTTAAGCAGCTCTATTGTGAGGCTTGGTGAGTATAGTTTCTCTGACATTTATAGGAAACAAAATTTCACAGTAAACTTCCTTTCCCCCTGTCTTTTATAGTCTTTCTGCCCAATATTCTGTTGTGACTCCTAAGTCTTAGGTCAAGTGTATCAGTTGGGGCCAGGCATACACAGTCACCTGTCCTCTGCATGGTGACTGGTTGTAGGAGTATCACCTGGAGCTGGGTTTACACAATCACCTGTTCTCTGCATGTTGACTGGTTGTGATTTTCTGCAGTAGTCTACAAACTTATCTTTTGAAAACAAAAGACTTTTTTCTACCAACGTTCTGTGTTTCCCATGCTTGCAAGTATTACCACGGAAAGCACATTTTAGGAATGTCTCCTTAGCCCTGTAATTTCACAGTGTGAATCTTGCTGTGGATCACTAAAAGGTCATTTTTTTTTCCTAGATAACCAATAGTCCTTGTCAGTTTGGAGACCATTTCTTAGAAATAAAATTCCTACCTATTATCTGGCCCTCAGATTTTCAAGAGCGTTTGCCTAAAGTTACACCTTGAAAATAAATGGACATTAGATTTGGGGATGATGAGATTCATATTTAAAGGAAAATTGACTGAGAATTTTCTCAGGTTGAAGTGAGACATGATTCCTTAGGTACAAAATGCATTTCAAACTATAAGTAGCCTAAATAAATAAAGTAAATTTACCCCAGAAGGAACTTTGGAATATTAAGGATAAAGTGAAAAATCTTCGCGACTACTTAATTTCAAAGGAAAATTACCAGGAAGATTAAATTGCAGTAGACATCCCCTCTGTAACCATGGGTTTTAGAAGGCAACAAAGCAAACATCCATAGAACCCTGAGGGAGAAATAACTGACTACCTACGAGTATATTCCTAGGTGAGTGGCTACTGAAGGGTGAGGTGAGGGTGAAACAAACATCTACTCACGCACATACTCTGCCCACAAACCCTTCCTAAAAGAACAATTGTATCATAAAGACAAGTGTACCGGAGGGGCCAAAACAAGCATATTAAAGAACAGTGAGCACAAACGTTTTAGGCTCTTGCTAAGTGTAGCAGAACAAATTGACTATTAAAAATTGCAGTGGCATCTTGGGTTAAAGAAGGAAGAAATGCTGCTAAGTAGTCCTTTTGTAGGAATCAGAAATGTTCAGCTACAGTGTGTTATGGAATATTACTTTAACTATGTAAAGACGTGTTACATTTGTTATGCTCCATTTAACTATCTAAGGACGTGCTGCATTTGTTTTACCTTGCTTGCTTAAGGCACCTGATTGGTCTAATAAAAAAGCTGAATGGCCAATAGGCAGGCAGTACAGGGATAGATTGGGCTGGTGGGCAGAGAGAATAAGTAGGAGGAGAATCTAGGATGGGGGAAAGGAAAGGATGAGGGAGAAAGTGACGGAGACAAGCCAGGCAGCTTGCCAGCCAACCAGACATGGGGGAGCATCGGACAGTAGGACATACAGAATGGAAGAAAGATAAAAAGCCCCAAGGCAACATGTAGGTGAAGAGAAACAGGTTAAATTAAGTTATAGGAGCTAGTGGGACAAGCATAAGATAGGGCCGAGCATTCCTAACCAATAGTAAGTCTCTGTGCCATGATTTGGGAGCTGGTTGGTGGCTCAAGTGAAAGCTTGCTACAACAACGCCAATATCATTTTCCAGTTTTGTTAGGAGGAAATATGTACAGAAGAATGTATCATCTAAAAATAGCTGTACTTCAGTACCTGTGAGGGTCTGCTTCTAAGATCCTTTGCAGGTACCCAAATCTGAATATTCAAGTTCCTTATTTAAAAAATGGCATGGTGTTTTCATTTAGCCTACACAGTCCTCCAACAGACTTGATGCCATCTTATACTATAGATTTTATATGCTAATACAACACAAGTATGTTGTAATAGTTATTGCACTGTGTACTTTAAAAAGTACTGACCGTAGACAGACATAACTTATTATGAATATTTCAATTGTCAGTTGTTTGTACCCTCAGTTTTGGAACTCATCAATATGGAGGGTAGACTGGGAATATGTTAAGGAAATCAGCAGTAGACTAAAGTTTCCATGTTGCCATGCAAAGCAATACAAACAAACAAACAAACAAAAAAACCAAAACCTTTGTCCTTGGGCTGGGAAGATGGTACAGTGATCAAAGCAATTGCCATACAAGCAGTGGGATCAGAACTCTGATCCTGTTGATTCCTCTAACAGTAGGGGAAGGGTCAGTCATCAGGCTCAGAGGACAAACAAACTTTACATGTCTTGGGAAGCTGAAACTTGCAAGGTTCTGTAGGGCCCCTCTCTAGAGTTAAAGAAGCAATGAATGACCGCTGGGGAGGAGACTGATGGGCGGGGCCATAGTGAGGAGATTCTCAGACCTGTGCAGTTGTCTGCCAGTTGTGCAAATTGCAGCAGGGATGCAGCTTTTGCAAATCATCACCCATCTGGGGGTGGGCTTTTTGGTGATGCCACTGCCTTTGGGTTATCCCTGCTCCTGTATCTCCTCATCCATCCCCGTATCCACAATCCTGTATGTAATTCCAAGAATTGATTCCAGAAGTTAGGGTTACTACTTTAGTCTGCCATGGGTTCCCTTTCTGGAGTAAATACAAATGAATAGAAATGTGTGTGCCATGTCATCCCTAGAAAAAGTTTCTCATACAGCAGATCCCCAAAACACTCATAGATGCTGGGTGAGCATAGTGATCCACTTATAATTCCAGTGTTCAGAAGGCTGAATCAGGGGTCCCCTGCAGCATGTTGACTAGTTTGGCTAGCAAACTCTGGGTTCAGTTGGTACCCTGTCTCAGTGGATAAGGTGGAGGGTCATGGAAGACTCATGACATCATCCTCAGGCTTATCTAAGCACATGTGTACTGTCTACATACACCTACCAATGCATGTGCATCCATCCATACACTCATCCATCCATCCATCCATCCATCCATCCATCCATTCACATGAGAAAAAAAACAAAACCTAATTCTCTAATCCAGAATTGCACAAGGGGTGAATCATTAAATAACAATAATAAAATAAAAACAACAAAAAGATAGAAGTAAATCCAAATGTAGGAGAATGATGATTAACAAAACGATACATATATTTACATCATATTCATTTATTTAGAGGGAGGATGTGCCTGTGTGCCACAGTGCACACGTGGAGGTCAGAGGACAACTTTCTTCTTCCATCGTGTGAGGATTCTGGGAATCAAATTAGGATGGTCGGTCAGTCTTGTCCACAAGCACCTACACACACTGAGATACCTTGCCAGCTCTGAACATACCATTTTTGATATGGGTCCTATCTTACAAACCTTTGGATCGGTTTAGATCGCCTTTCCTTTGGTGGCAAGAGGAGAAACAGAAACTACCCACGGCACTGGAATTTTGAGAACTGGTTTGCTCTGGCTTATTCTCATATTCAGCTGTTAGTTCAAAGTTGAAAGCTATCTTCCTTTAATATTATTTACAGGATGATCTCAGACAGATTCCCAAGCTCTCCAGATACAACCTAGGAAGCATCTCATATGAAAACCATTTTCATTTAATACTGAATAGAAGGAGGAGAAGGAGAAAAAGCAGAAATGAAAACAAAACCTTTTGCTCCCTCTCAGCCACCTGGAGCCCATTTGATTCCACCCCTTTGACGTCTTTAATGTGGCTCTTCCAGATAGCCCAGAGACTGGAGAACACCAGCCAGCACGCAGCAGCTGTCGGGATTGTTGTCTGTGTTTGCTGTAATTAGAGAACTATTGAAGGTTTTGCATTTTACCATTGGGGGAGAGAAACAGAAATATTTGGGGCAATCACTGTTACAGATACGCACTGAAGTTAAATCAAAGCTGTGTTTAATTTCCGTGTGGCAAAGTTTGACTTCAAAAAGAGCCTGGGCTTTTGAAAGCTGGGTATTTGCAAATATTTTAAGTTTAGTTGCTCAAGTCTTTCAACCAGCTTCTCCCCTTCAAAACCCAGGAAATCAATAGATTGCACTGTGTTTATGACAAGCTTAAAAGCTCAATTTAATCATTTGCTTCATCCATTTAATTAGCACTGTTTTCTTCTTTCAAAAATTTCTCTTCTTCTCCCTCCCTTCCTTCCTTTCCTTCACTTTTGAGCTTAAAGTCCTTGACTTTGAGTTTACCCTTTTCCCCTCACATTAAATTGTAGGTCACTGAGTTGCTGGAATTAATGTTCTAAACTTCTCTGGTCCAACCCTTCATTATGCAAAAGAGCATGTTGACAGCCATAGAGGAAGCAGAGTTTTCCAAGTGTCTTAGGACACACTGGAGGCCTAGAGCTTTGGATAGAAGCTTGAGCAAAAACTGATGGCTGCTTTCCTTTAGAGCACTATATGACATGTCCGAAGAGGGTGGCCATTTCACCGCTAGGCAAAGGAGTTATCTCCTCATGTCCGTGTAACGAGTTAATTTTAGTCTATCACATCCTAATGGTGACCACGATGAACAAAAACACCATCAATAGAAATTGAGCTAAGTAGTTTACTGATCACTTTGTTGTTAGTTGCTGGAGCTCCTGTGCATTCTTGTTGTTTCAGGAAACTCTCAGATTCACCTGTTTTGGCCAATGTTGTACAAAATGGTAATTTGTTGTTTACAGAATATTTCATGTAATTAAACATGTGATAAAGATCTTGTAGACATTTTCATTTCTATCACCCCATTTAGTAATTCTTCACTCAAATTTATGTATTTTAGTTTTATCCATGTTAATATGTAACAATCAAGGTCATTAAAATTACTATGTATTTGAATAGTTTTTCTGTTTTCTCATTTTTTCTCATTTGTGGGTACTATATTTTATATGACTGTTTAAAAACATGGATGTGTATGTGACATACATATAAAAATTGTATTAGTTATTTTTATTTAATTTGGGTTTGCAGTTTCAGAAGGTTAGAGTCCATGATGGCAGGGTGAAGGCTTGATGGCAGCTTAGAGTTTATATCTCAAAAGAAACAGCAGGAGGGATTAAATGGGCTAGGAGGGCAAGATCATGGCAGGGGAACCCACAGAGACAGCTAACCTGAGCTTGAGGGAGCTCATGGACTCTGGACCAACAGCTAGGGAGTCAGTGTGGACAGACCTAGGCCCTCTTCATGTGGGTGACAGTTGTACAGCTTGGTCTTTTGTGGGGCTAGGACCTGTCCCTGACTCTTTGGAACCTGTTCCCTATGGTCGGATGCTTTGCCCAGCCTTGATGCAAGGGGGAGGAACTTGGTCCTGCCTCAACTTGATAGGCCATGCTTTGTTGACTCCCATGGGAGGCCTTACCCCTTCTGAATGGAGACCAGAGGAGGAGTCGATAGGGTGAGGGTGGGGGTAGAAGGAAAGTGGGGGGAGGGATCTGGAGGAGAGGAGGGAGGGGAAACTGTAGTTGGTAGGTAAAATGAATGAATGAATGAATGAATGAAGAAGCCACAAGCAGGAGACAGAAAGAATACACTGGGAATGGCACTTCTTTGAAACCTGCCCCGTAAGACACCTTATCCAACAAAGCCACACCTCTTAATCTTCCCAAACAGCCGTAAATTGGGGCTCCAATACTCAAATGCCTGAGGCTTACATGGAACATGTCATCCAAACCATGCCAGAAATGAAGCTGTCTAGACTCTAGAGGAACAGAGGATGATGACTTCCCAATCATTAGGAAAGTAGAAAAAGGGAAAGACAAGAGCTATGGTGAGAACATGGCCGAGGTCCATTCTACACAGGTATGAAAATCTGCTAGTATGCATAAGGAATATATACCAATAAAATGGTTTTTAAAAAAGATTTTTATAAGCCTTCATAGAATCAATACTGCTTTCATTAGGCAGGATACTGTATTAACATCCTTCTACACTCAGGACACAGTTGGGTGTCATTTTCTAGGACGCAGGATGAAACGGTAGTGCTGGCTTTGGGGTAGTTTTTCAGTATTATTAGACATTGCCTTTCACAATAGCTATATCCCATCTTCCTCTCCCATCATTGTTATGGGTGTATACTTACTATACACACAGTAAAAGATTTCATGGGGACATTTTTATCTTTGGATATGATATGCTTTTGTCGTGTCTCCCTAGATTCCCACTCCCATGGCCATCAGCACGTGAGAACGCTTGCTTGCCACATCTGCCTACAGCCTTCAGATTAGCAAGCACTGAGGGTGAGTCACTCCCATGATCATGAACTTGCATCTTATAATTTCCTTGCCATTCCTTCCTTCCCTGTTGTAGATTCTGCTTCTATGTCCGATAGCATTTCGTGGTCCTTTCTGAGTGTTCTCAATGCAGTCTTGATTAGTTTGCTTTTGAGGCTTCTTGTTTTGTTGTTGTTTTAAGAAGCTTCCCTTCCCAAGGTTCCTGCAGGATGGAGTAGTTGGATTTCCCTTTCTCTTTGACAAACAGCCTTTTGTAGTGTGTGTCACTGGTGTGCGTGGTCACTGCCTTGTTGTGAGCTGTGTCCCTGGACTTTGTCTGTGTCATATATGAGTGAGTCCTGGGCCGGGGAACTTCTGGACAGTCTTTGTAATCCTTCTCAGAGTCTATGGAGCTTGAAGATGATCTTAACTGACTTGTTACCACTTTGTATTTATTTTAAAATATGCTGTAACATCACATATGTTGTAATTAAGTTTTTGCAGAGTGTGACTTCTCTTTTTTATGATTGTCTTTTGAAAATAGAAATTTAAGCCTTTTAGTGAGAACAAACGTACCAGTCTTTTCTTTTAAAGGCTTGTCTTTTTTTTGGTCTTATTTACAAAAATCTTTATTTGGCTCTCGAGCTAAAACAAAGCTTCCCTTATGACCTACATGTTATTATTAAATGTTCTATGTACAAATCTTGAACACGTTTGGATAGATGTAGAGGTAGGAGTTGTAGTCCCACAGTGAAAATTATCTTTAGAAAAAAATATACATAATTCATTATTATTGATTATTTTAGGCTTTACATATTTTATATCACAAAGTATCTATCTAGAAACCTACTTTTATTAATTCCAGTAATTTTTGTCCTCTTCCTGTCCTTAAAGTTCTCATTTTCTGATTTTATTTTACTACAAGGTAACCAAGTAAAGTGTTGAATAAAGCCAACAACAATGAAAGCATCTTCCTCCCGAGCAGTGACATGTACCTGTATTGTGCTGCCACGGAGCATTAACTTTGAGGTCTTTTAAAGAGATGTCTACCGGTTCCAGAAAATTCCATTTTATTCCCAGTGGGTTGTAGGTAAAGACTTCTTTTATGCAGTAGACTTATTTGCAGACCTAATGAAGTATTGTCATTACATTTACTTGTTTTGCTTCTGTTTAATGTTGTTTTGGTACTGTCGTTCATCCCTTAGGTCTCTTCCTATGTCAAACAAACAAAGCAAACACAGACAAACCCCAAAACGCAACCTGCCCATCAGGTTCCTTGCCACTAAGGCTGTTACATTTTGCAAATGTTTACCGACATCCTGGTTTGTCTAATGCCTTGATGGAGTGTCTTGTGCTGTAGGAGGATGGAGAGTCCCTACACGCTTCCCAGTCTCGTTGTAACAGGAGTCAACAGAGATTGAGACCAGAGTGTTGGCAGTAGCGTGATGCTATTCTCAAGTTCAGTGTAGTGTTGGCTCCTAGAGCGAGAGGCGGGAATTAACGCTGCGGGTAAACATTTGCCTTCGACTCGGCTTGCGGTCTTGCATTTATCCACCTGCTGCTCAGAGGCCTCTGAGCACCTTGAGGCAATTTCAGGGTTCTTGCTTCAAACCCCACTGCAAAATAACTTGCGAAGTAACTTTGTGCACATTAGCGGAATCAGAACATTTTCCTCTCAAAGTCTGCAGGTGGGAGTTTTCTTTGTGTGTGAGTGGGTTTGTGGAAACCCAGCTCTGCCAGCTGCTCAAGATGTTCCTTCCTTTTATCCCTCCCCCCCTCCCCACCGCCTCGAGCAGGGTGCTAGAGTCTATGTTCCCATCTATGATCAGCTGAGATTCTGTGGTTGGTTCTTGTCAGGCACTTCCATGAGCGTGGCACGTGTCACTTGGGGGTTTCTGAGACAAGGGTCTGCCTTCCCCTGCACTGCACAGCGCCTTTGCTTAGATGGCTGCAACCGACAGCGAGAGTCTAGAGAATGCCAGGGCCTGCTGCTTGAGACCCTGCATGGGCTTGGGGAGGAAAACGCCCTGCAGACCTTGAACACTATCCTTGATCCTTTGGAAGGAAAGGAAACTTCTTTTGAACCTTACCTGGATTAGCGGTCCACCTTATCCAAATCATACAGTACCTTTGCCGAAAGTACATTGTCATGCAAGCTTGAATGCAGGGCTTCTATCACATAAACATGTCGACTCCTCTTTTCATATGGGGAAAGGAGCCAGTGCGGTTGTGTGGCAACACGAGGGTCACGTGTCACATGGATGCCCTTTCACGTGGGCACTCCAAAGACACTGTGCTAGATTCTACCAGAGAAGTACTTCTTCCATCAAATTCTTTCTGCTTTCAGGCGTTCTTCCTTGCCTATGTGTGTGTGTGTGTGCATGTGTGTGTGCATGTGCATGTGTGTGTGTGTCTGTGTGTATGTTCTACTTGATATACATATATGTATATATATCATATTTCTGCTCTAAGGAATTTTAGTTTTCTTTTTGTAGTTTTATTTGTTTAGTTGTAGATGGGTTGAAACTCCTTGCTTTTCAACGCCTCTGAACCAGACTTGATAACTTTGAGTTGAATTCTGAGGCATGTCCTCTCCTGAGAAGTAAGGTTCTCTTTGACTTCGCTCAAAGCCCTGCTTAGTCCCTCTGGCAAGGCTTCCTAAAATATATAATAAACATTTATGGAAAGTTTCAGATTTACAGAAAAGTCTAGATTGCAAGGGATTCTTAAGTACCACGAGCCTGGGATTCCATGTTAAACTTAGTTGCGGTGTCTTCTTTGGCTCTTCTTGATGTGGCACGTTCTCAGACTTTCCTTGTTCATGGCACACATGACAACGTTGAAGATGACTGCACATACACTCTGTAAGGTGTCGCTCTACTGGGACTTGTTCTGTGAGTCTCAGAAGTAGACTGGGAGGTGAAAGAGGTAAAAGCCTTGCTTTCGTTGCTCTCACAAGGATGTCCATCCATTGACTTTTCATTGCTAGTGCTTGCTTTGGCCGTATGTGTCTGTCAGTTTTCCAGGGCAAAGTATCCTTACCCCCATCATGATATATCCTTGGTAAGGAAGTCACTTCATTGAGCCCACATGTGAGGATCAGGGAGTTCTGTTCTACCTCAAGAATGATAGAGAACAGAATAAATATATTAAATGCATAGAGTTTTCTATGTGCAAGATTGTGTAGTCTACAGATAGAGATACTTCTACCATCGCCTTCCCAGCCTAGGAACTAAATGTAAAACATGAAACTATAAAATGATGAGAAGGTAGCATAGACACAAGTCAACACGATGTTGTATCAGGCAGTTGTTTCTTAGATTTGAAACCCAAAGCACAAATACAAAAGGGAAGTAATAGGCAAAATGACCTCAGAGAAATGCATTGTTTTGTGCTTCAAAGGATACCACCAGGGAAAGGAGAAGAAAATTTTATGGCATGGAAGAAACCTAGAAAACCACTCTTATAAAGGGTTACTGTCTAAAATATGTAAAGTGCTTTTATAGCTCAATAATAAGGAAAATAAACAAAGGCTCTGAATAGCTGTTTATCCAAAAAAGAGATACAAATGACCAGTGTGTACATCAGAGAAATGAAAACAGAACTCTCGTGAGATACTTCTTCATACCCCCTAGTATGCCTATAGGAAGGAATAATGACAAATATTGCATTGCTGGTAAAGCAGTGTTAACCAGTTTAGTACTCCCTTACAAGGTAATAAGCCCTCACATCCCCCAAGAAAAATGAAGATGTGGGCTTGCACATGGGTATTTATAGCAGCATTGTTCATGATTACCCAAAGATAGAAATAACTCAAACATTTAGCGATAGATGAATGGATAAACAAAGAGACATACCATACAATAGAACAATAACTATCAATTGAAAATTAGTAAGTGTTGATTACATATGATAGCCTGGTGAATCTCAAAGACATCTGTGAAGAGAAAATAAGCAGCCACAAAGAACACATCATGTCCCAAATGGGCAAGTATTAATGAATAGCAACAACTAGGAGCTGTATAGTCAGGTGAGGTCAGGGGTCGCGGGCAGTGATTGCTAATGGGCAAAGGCTTCTTTTAGCATTAAGAGAACAAGACTGTTCTTAAGATAGTAGTCTCAAGAGAACACTATCCTGCGTAAGGAGAACTGTGGTGGTCTGAATGAGGAACGTTCTATACACACTCATGTGTTTGAACACTTGGCCCCAAGTTTGGGGAAGTTGTGGAACCTTTAGCAGGTTCATCCTTGCTGGAGGAAGTGAATCATTGGGGGCAGGTTTTGGGACTTATAACGACGCCCACTTCCTGTTTATACTTTCTGTTTCTTATGTGCAATTAAAATATGATCAGTAGCTTCCCGCTCCAGTCACCTGCTGCCATGCCTTCCTTGCCATTATGATGCCCACCCTTGAACCATTAACCCAATTAAATGCTTCCTTTGCTTTGGTTATGGTGTTTAACAACAGTAACTAATACAAGAACACTATGTCATAAAAAGCGTCTACCAGCTTACATTACATAAGCCTGTCTTAGCTCCATTTCCTGGAGAGTACTTAATATGCTGACCAAGCTCTAGAGGCACACAGTGAACCAAAAGTTAATATCCTTTGAAGAAGAAGCAAAGACAGATTGTCTAAATAAATCAAAGCAACGACAGTGGTTTGAACTAGGAGGTTGTGACTATACCCAGGACTTCATTTCAAATTCTTGAAAAAAAAATACTTCTTTTGATGTCTGTGACCATTAAACAATAAGAGTAGAAACACAAACCAAGATGAGGTTCCAAATACAACTGCTTTTGCGAAGACGAGAATGGTGATCTATATTGTGTAGCTGGATTGTACGGTCAGGTGTGTATGAGCAACACACAGGCATTTACATTCCTCTGGCTGCTTGGAGCTACAGACTGGGTTGGTTTCTATGTGTAACTTCAAACAAAGCACCTGCTTTGTAGACCTGGGACATGGCAGGAGCTGGCTAATAGACATAAGATAGTAAGAGTGGCTATTCCAGCCAAGGAAAAACAGGGCAGTTGGAAGGGAAAGTACAAGCAAATTCGTTCTCTGTAGTCAAAGAACCAGAAGAGGTATTGGTTAAGACTGAAAGCGAGTGGAACTAATGAAGGAAGTTTTAGAGCTAGGTGGACCCTTATTTGCAACAGAATAAGCTATACAACCACAATCAACGGGGACAGCTCTGTGAGCACCACAGATGCCTACTGTTTCTTAGTCACACATGGCCAGCTTGGGATGATGGGCACATTCACCCATCTAAGGATGCATGCTTCTAAACTCTTTGTGTATGACAAGAGAATAGAACTGCAGGGCAATGGTAGCTTTTCCAGGATGGGAGCTGACCTGTGCTCCCATTTTGCTTGCCAGAATCAAGCACAGAACTAACTCAACATGGAGAAGGCTGGAAAATGGAGTCCTCTTTTGAAACACTGAGACAAAAGATGGAAACGTATTAATATATAATGATATCCAACAGTAAAGTATCTTCCTAGTTTTATGATGCCATCATACCTAAGTCAGCTTAGTTTTTTTTTTTTTTTTTACTTAACATTAAGTGAGTTAAAATATCTGGGCCAATAAGATGGTCCAACAGGTAAAGGTGCTTGTCGCCAAGCCTGATGTCCTGAGTGTGGTCCCCAGAACTCATATGGTGGAAGGAGAAAAAACCCAACTCCCTTGAGTTGTTTTCTGACCTTCACATGCTGTAGGACACGCACATGAGCACACCCGCACACACACACACACACACACACACACACACACAGTTGCAGCAGGAGGCCGCTTGTTCGTTTCCTAGCTGCTCAGCCCCAAAATAATCACTCAGAAACTATTATTATTTAAATCACGGCTTGGCCAATAGCTTAAGCATATTGTTAGCTAGCTCTTACATCTGGAATTAACCCATTTTTGTTATTTTATATTTTACCACGAGGTTCGTGGCCTACTGGCAAGGTTCCAACTGGCAGCGTGCATCTTTCCCCTCTGGCAGCTACATGGTATCTCCTGACTCCGCCTTCTTTCTTCCAGCATTCAGTTTAGTTTTCCCCGCCTAGCTCTATTCTGCCCTGCTATAGGTTCAAAGCAGTTTCTTTATTCTTTAACCAATAAAAGCAACACATATACAGAAGGACTTCTCACATCAAATAGCAAGTAAATAAAAAATATTCAAATCTCCTAATTTCATTGTAGCTTTAATAATAACTGTAATTTTCTAATATGCTTTACATACATATACTTACTAAATATCTTATGTATATTACAAGTCATCCACCTTATCACCAATAGTAAGTCTATATACTTTAGAAATGAGTTAGCCTAAGCCATTAATTTCTTTAATGTGTCTGTGTTTGAAGACAGGATCTTGCCTTATAGTCCAGGTTAGCATCAGCTTGCTATTCTCCTGCCTCAGCCTCTTGAATGTGAGGGAAGCAGAACAAATGACTTGAGTGAGTTCCCTGGAGTCGCCTAGGAAGCTGAAATCAAAACCCAGAGCTAGAGTCTGGGTTTTCTTCCCACTGTACCACATTTTTAGTCTGCTCAGTTTGTGGGGAAAGGATGTGGGCAACAGAAAAACAAATTGAGTCACTGCAATTAGGAGAATTAAAAAGAACACAGGCACCATGTCCAAACATGCTGGAGGAAAAAGAAACCAGTAGGAAGTTGTGAAGGCTGCAAGGCAGATGGGGTCTCTTGGAAAACACGACTCCCACACATCTCAGCAGCTTTGGGTGCGCGGCTGTCACCGGCCTGTTCTCTGAATTACTCAGTCTTGCTAATGAGCAGTTCTAGACCCTGGAGAGTGACCAATACCATTGTGACCGGAGAGGCTCTGGGGACAGTGCTGGGCTCTGCAGCTGGAGGCAAGGAAATGCTGTCCATTAGATGTTACAAAGAAGCTTGTTCATTCATCTAACACTGAGCATTGAATTATTTCATCTTTTGGCTATTGCAATAGAGTTGTTCTGATAACTGATGTGCAAGCTTTCATAGAGGCATTTTGCCCGGTTAGATACCTTAGCTGGAATGGCTGGGGCACATAGTAGAAATGTGTTTGCCACGTTGTTGGCAGTAATGGTTGAACTTAGGTCTTTACATGAGCTCCCCCAAGTCTTCCTTGTATAGCTGAGTGTCTTCTTCACTTTCTGTCCCCACTGTCAGAGTTAGAGCTGCAGGTGGGTTATATCCTGATCAGCCCTTGGGGTGGCTACTCTTTTCAGATCTTAGCCATTCCAGCTGCCATGTGGTGGTATGTCATTCTGTTATGATTGATTGGGTTTCCTGGTGACTGATGTTTTGATGTTTCCATCTGTTGATGAGTAATGATCTTTTCCCATGTTTATCAGCCATCTGCATCTTCTTTGGTGAAGTCTGATGGAATCTTTTGCCAAGTTATGAAATTGGATTATCCACTGTCATCTTAAAGTTTTGAGCGTTCTTTATATATTCTGGACACAGGTATTTATCCCTCAAATATGTGATTACACATATTTTATTTCAATTAGTGACTCTTTTTTTCTACCCTTTTAACAATGTCTTCCAGAGACCAAAGTTCTTCATTTTTATTAGGCCATTTTTTTTTTTCATTTTATGCATTGTTCTTCTATTTTTTACCTAAGGAATCTTAACGCAGCCCAAGGCCAAAAAAACATTCTTCTGTTTTTTCTCATAGAAAACTGTACAACCAGGTAGCATACTTCTGTAACCCCAGCACTTGGGGTCAGAAGAACAGGTGACTGACCAGCCTACCAGCTGCAAGGCCCCACCCCCTATATTTAGGTCTCAAAGACCCATCCACTGCCATTCCCCCACCTCACTGCCTACTGCACCGCTGGGCCTCTGTCCCCAGCTCAGGCAGACTTTCACTGCCCAGGAGCAGTCTACTCCAGTTAAAAGAATAGGCGCAGAGTTCAGCAGTTTGAAGAACAAGGGCAAGGCCAAGCAAGCCAGAAAAACAGGTGAACTCAGGCAGAGACTCCAGCTGGACCAGAGACCACAGATAGGCAGCCCACCAGTGAACCTCCTCCACTCATTCAGTGCCCCCAACCCCCACCCCCTCCTCATCACTATATCCCACCACTCAACTTGGGCCGAGACCCTCTGCTGCACCAAAGGTCAAGCTAACTGCCAGAGTCCAGCTCCCAACTTGGACAGAGACTCCCTACTAGGTCAGAGTAGGTCAAACCAGCCTCCAGAAATCCTGGACACAAAGACCAGAATATCAAAGAGGAAGCAGAAACCCAGGAACAACACACCCATCCAGCAAAGACAAAATCAGTGATCAGCATTTAGATCTACATTCATTCTAAACCCGAATGCCTAAACACAAGTATAAGAACACAATCAACAACAGTCATGGCAATATGGCATGACCAGAGCTTAGCTATCCTGTGACAGCAAGACATGAACATTCCAATGCAGCTGAAACAAGAAAATGACCTTAAAACCAACTTTATAAAGATAATAGAGGTCCTCAAAGAGGAAATGAAGGATTCCTTAAAGAAATTGAAGAAAAGAGAAACAAAAACTTGGAAGAAATCAATGTCCCTTAAAGACTATGCCTAGGAAATCAGGAAAACAAACAAATGGGTGAAGAAAAGTGCTTGAGACTTGGAAAAGGGTAATAGAAACAATAAATAAACACAAATTGAGGAAATTCCAGAAATGGAAAATCTAGGAAAGCAAACAGGAACTATAGACACAAACTACACCAACAGAATAAAAGAGATCTCGGGTATTAAAGCTATGAAAGAAGAAATAGATTCACCTGTCAAAGAAAATATTAAATCTAAAAAAATTTCTAATGCAAAATATTGAGGAAATCTGAGACACTATGAAAAGACCAAACTTAAGAATAATAAGAATATAAGAAGGAGAAGAATTACAGCTCAGGAACCCAGAAAATATATTTAATAAAATTATAGAAAAAAATCCCAACCTAAAGAAGGACATGCCTATAAAGATATAATTGGCTATTTAAATAAATTAAAAAAAGAAGCAGAGGAAACAAACAAGCAATTAAAAAAAGATATAAAAAGCTTTCAGAATACCAAATAGATTGATCCAGAAAAAAAGTTCCTACACCACATAATAATCAAAACTGTAAACATACAGAGCAAAGAAAATCTCTGAAAAGCTGCAAGAGAAAAAGGCCAAGTAGCATATAAAGGCAGACCTATTAGAATTAAACCCAACTTCTCAATGGAGACTCTAGAAGCTAGAAGGGGTTTAAGCAGATGCCAGCCCAGACTACTATACCCAGTAAAATTTTCAATCACCATAGATGGAGAAAACAGAATCCTTAATAGAGAAATCAAACGGTTGAGAAACACTCAAAGAAACGTTCAATATCCTGAGCCATCAGGGAAATGCAAATCAAAGAGACTCTGAGATTCCATCTTAAACTTGTCAGGATGGTTAAGATCAAAACACAAGTGACAGCTCGTGCTGGCAAGGTTGTGGAGTAAGGGGAGCATTCGTCCGTTGGTGATGGGAGTGCAAACTTGTACAGTCACTTTAGAAATCAATATGGCGGCTTCTCAGAAAATTGAGAGTCGATTAGATCAAGACTTAGCTATTCCACTTTTGGACATATACCCAAAGGATTTTCAGTTCATACCACAAGGACAATTGCTCTATTATGTTCACAGCGGCTTTATTCGTAATAGCCAGAAACTGGAAACAACCTAGATGTCCCTCCACTGAAGAATGGATAAAGGAAATGTGGTACATTTATACAATGAAGTATTACTCAGCTGTTAAAAATAATGGCATCATGAAATTTGCAGGCAAATGGAGGGAACTTGAAAAAAACTTATCCTGAGTGAAGTAACCCAGACACAGAAAGGCAAACATGGTGTGTCCTCACTCATAGGTAGATATTAGCTGTAAAGCAAAAGATAATCATGCTAGGTCCACAGGCCTAGAAGGGCTAAACGACAAGGAGGGCTTAAGGGGAGACACATGGATTTCCTCGGGGAAGGGAAATAGAGTAGGTTTTGTGGGTTGGCAGGGGCAGATGGGGTTGGGAATAGGAGGTATCAAGTAGGGAAAGGGGCAAACACTCGGAGAAGTGACCGACGAAGTATTTCAGGGACAAGGTGGAAACCTAGTGCAGTGGGAACTCCATGGAGTCTATACGTAACTCTAGAAAAGACTCCTAATAACAGGGACATGGAGCCTAAAGCAGCCATCTTCTGTAATCAGGGAAGGCCTCAAGTAGAGGAATTGGCAGACCACAAAATCTTCGAACTACAGTATGCCCTGCCTAAAGGGTGTTCTGGGATGGGGTCGCCTAGCAGAATCCTCATCAAAGAGACCAGAGAGACTTCATCCAGCAACTGATGGAAACAGGTGAAGAGTTCTTCAGAGGAGGGGGAGGAATGATCAGAGAAACCAGAGGGGCCAGGTACACCATGAGAACATAGCCCACAGAATCAATTGACAGGGACACCTGGGGGCTTGGACAGATCAGGGAGCCTGTAGAGGTCTGACCTAGGTCCTCTGGATATATGTTATGGCCGAGAAGCTTGGTATTATTGTGGGATGCTTAGCAGTGGGAACAGGGCCTGTCTCTGACTCTTTTGCCTATTTGTGGGTCCCTTTTCCTCCCACTGTGTTGTGTCATCCAGCCTTGTGATGGCATATGCCTGATCTTGTAACATGGTATGCCGTGTTTCACTGGGAGGCCTGCTCTTCTCTGAGGTGAGTTAGAGGGGGTGTAGATTGTAGGAGAGGGGAGGTGCAGGGGAGAGACTGGGAGAAAGGGAGGGAGGGGAAATTGCTGTTGGGATGTAATATAAAAATTACATAGAGAGAGGAAAAAATACCCCCAAAACCCTAGCACGTGGGAAGAGGAGGCAGGAAGATCAGGAGTTCAAGGCCAGTCTCAGTTACATAGGAAGTTTGAGGCCAAGCCTGGGTACATGTGATCCTGTCTCAAAAACAAAAACAAAAATAAAAAACCTAAACCCAAAATAAAAGTTTTTTTTATGTTATATTTTACATTAGTAAATCTTTATACAGTTGGATAGTTGGATGTACTGACTGACTGATGTGATTTCATTTTCATATGTTAAAACACAGGGGCTCCAACTGTTTTCAGAAAACAATCTCTTCACTGAAGTGCCTTTTTTTTTGTCAAAAGCAAGTATCCATACTGATATATGTTTTTTCATTGCTTCATCAATATAACACAGCTTTGATTAAATTTAAGAAGATTCCAGAAATGGCTCCTGACATGTAAGTCCTTGAGAATTCTCAAACAATCTCCAGGAGACACAGTCACAAGGTCTTTTCTTTCTGCCCTTGTCTCTCATGTCACGTCAGCATGGGACAATGTTGGTCTCATAGGATGAATAAGAAAGTATTCCCTCTTCAATTTTCTGGAATTTTCCGTTGAGAATCAATATTCCCCCACCCCCCTTGTATATGGTAGAATTCCCTAGTAAGGTTATCTTGGCTTAAGGTTTCCTTAGTGAAAATGCTTTACCTAAAATATGTCAGTGCTTTGATGCATAGAAGACTATTCATGTTGCCTACTTTTCTTTAGTAAGATTTAATTGTACATGTGTCTCAAGAAATAAGTCCAGTTCGTCCATGTGATCAAACTTATTGGCATAACGTTATTGTAGTATTTACCAAACTTTTAAATAACTTTTTAAAATAACTGTCAGGTGGGTAGCAATGTCATGCCTCTCAATCTTAATACTAACCTTGTTTGTCCTCATTCTTTTTATCCTGATAACTTTGGTTAGCTATCCATACATTTTATTTATCTTCTCCAAGATTGTTGCTATGATCCCCAAATAGCCTCTGGGACCCCTCCTCTTTTTAACTATAACTTTAATTTCCATGCCTGTGGTTTCATTCTACAGAGATATGTTCTTTCCTTGAGACTAAAGTCTACAGACATTCCTTAACTGGGCATTTCCTCTGAAATTTATAGTCTTTAATTTGTTGGTATTTTCATCTATCCATGTCTATTCTATAGCCCACCATTACCAAAAAGGTAGACGAAAATGACTTTTACTAGCTACTCCCTTAAGCCTTACCTGTTCATGGCCACAAACCCTGCCTTCTAGTTGGATACTCTAGCCATGCTGGACCGACCATATTCTTTTAGATTTTTGCTTTCTGTATAAAGAATTTCTTATTCCTTAAAACTGAACTCAAATGTGAGTGACTCTGGAGACCCTTCCTGGCCATGGTGGCCTTGTTTGTTTTCTCAGTGCCTCTGAATCCTACACATATCCTTGAACACTCTGGGAAAGCACTTATTCCAGAGTCAGAGGATTGTTGTATGACAGACCACTTCCTCCCCGCAGCCATGCTGAAACCTTGTGGACAGAGGTGATTGTGTTGTACTGATCTTTGTTAAGAATTTTGGAGATCCTGGTGCCAATGGGAAGGACCTTACCGGGGCTGGCAGGTTTGAAATTGAGATCAGCAATGGATGTTTTTTATATGGGTCTCAAGTATTACATGAGACAGTTAGATTATCATTGGTAAAGTCTGCAATTCACATTTACACGGTTATCTTGTTAAGTTTGCTAAGTCGGGCAGCCCTCTGTTTCTGTGGACCTAGAATCCAGTTGCTACATCCTGTGGCAGTTAAGCACAAGCACATTTGTAATGTGCAGTGAAAACCAAGGCTGCAATCTCAGTTCCATCCTCAAAGAGCCTCTGGCTGTGCCAAATAGTCACAAAAACATTTCCATAATCAACGGCATTCAAAAGCTTCAGGTTTCTGATAAACCTTGACATAGTAAGCCACAGATCTAAGAGCACATCAGACACTCATTTATATGGGAAAAAGTAAGCCCAAACATTTTTTTTCAGCTGCCTAATGATGAGAAGATATGAAAAGAAACCTGGCAAGTGTGGTGGAGGATGGCTTGATTGCACTTTTAATCAAACAACTGCAGTACTGAAACCAGTGGAACCTTGGTCAAGCAGCTTAGCATTTCCGTTCTTCCTTTAATGTGTGCACAAGGGAAGGGCCAGGGGCTAAACCTGCTGCATTCAGAGGAGGGCAGAGGCAAAAGTCAGGCCAGGAGCCTGCATTACCAAGTTTTCAGGTTTCTTGCTACAGAATGAGCAAGCAAGCAAGCCTGGAATAGGAGCCAGGCAATTGCACAAAAAAAAAAAAAAAAAAAAAAAAAAAAAAAAAAAATGATTCCAGATCTGCATGGTAACAATTTAGACCAACTTCCATTCCTGCTGAAAATTGAGCAGCAGAGGAAGTTCTTCCCCTGGCCAGCTGCCTTCTCGCCTCCCCCACCCCGCAGACCTTCAGGCTGCTCACTCCCCACATCTGTTTCCAAGCCCTAGTGCAGAGGGTCACAGCATGTCGCAATAAGCAGAGTGAGCAGGCAGCATGAATCAGTGGTAAACCTTTGATTTTAATTCCTTGCCTCTCAGAGAGAGGAAGTGTGGTCTGGTGGTTAACCCACTAAAAAAAGCAGCTAGGAGGCAAAATTCCTGGTACCCAGCATGTCTCTTCTATTCTTGTTGGGGTACCCTGCCCATCAAAGATTTTTTTTTGTCTCCCAGTGTTGCTTTATGATGTTAATCCCCAAACTGGCCGCACCAGAAGACTCATTTGGGAAACAACTGATTCTTTTTTTTTTTATTAATTTTTTTTTTTTAAAAACTCATTTAAGAACCTTCCAAGGAAAGACCTTGCGTCCTCTAGTTTTAACAAGTACTAGACATGCCTCTTCAGGATCAGTTTTGGCTCAACTGTGTGGTCATGACGTACCACAAAACCGGAAGAACGTTGCGGGGAAACAATAAGAGGAGGATTCAGCAGAAAACAGCGAATCTACCCAGAGGTTACCTTTTACAGGCTCAGGATAACAGGCAGTGGAACAGGGGAAACGAGATCCGGATCCTACTCTGCCTCTGCCCCCAGAGCTGAGTGAGCCTGGCTCGGTAGGTCAGAGGAACTGTTCTGACTGCATTTTTATCATTTTAAAAATAAAAGTGACTAGATCATCTCTTTCGGTTCTGTGAGTCAATGAATTATTTCTGTGAGTTCATAGAAATGCCAGGATGGACTCTGAACATCTCGTTTCCTGAAAATGACAGGGGTGCAGTCCCGGAGGTGTGGGCTGGGGTTGTGGGAAGACAGCGGAGACAGGCGGTAGCTGGGAGGTTTGGGCCAGGGCTGCAGGGAGCGGTCTTCCACCCTCCTCTCAGGAGGCTCTGCAGCTGGGCCTGCTTATGCAAAGGCCTTGGCTCTTTCTCTTCTTAAAAGCTTTTCTGACTTGTACATTCCCCTGAGGAGCAGATTCATTGTTTTGCAGAGAATTTGTACCGTGTTTTCCTGAAAGGAAGAAAGGAGTTGGAATGGAAGGGCTTAAGGGGATTAGCGAGTGGGCTAGGCTTGGTTGCCAAAGAAATGAGTCTCTCCATGTGTGATAAATACACGCCCGCCATATTGCTGGCCTCAAATGTGTCATGAAAAAATCCTTCGCTCCACTTCCACAAGACCTAGGCGGGTGCTTTTGTTCACCACTGGACACCAGCATCATCATTCGTCTCCGGAGCATGGGGGACTCCGTCCATCCCAGAACAAGTGGGGGTGAGTTAGGAGAAGCAGGAATGAGTCACGGTTGTGGAAAAGGATGTCTCAGGAAGCCGACACTGAACAGGCTTCCTAGAAACATCCTGACAGGTCCCATAAAGCCCACGTTTGGTTCTAATTATAACATGCCCACATTTGAGCATTTCTGTAGTTTTTCCCATGGAAACTGTAACACAAGGCTTCTGAGGAAGAGGATTTGACTCAGATGTGCTCCGAGTGTCTAAGAGTGGAAGCCAGTCGGACTTCGTTTTTAAACGAGTGGTTGGTTGTTCCTGCTGTTTTACAAAGGAGATACCATCCTGCCGTGTCCCGTGCCTATCAACACATCTGTGAAACGGGGCTAGGCGCATCATACATAGGGCGAAAATAAAGAACACGAACAAAATCTGAACACACAGGATTTGGTTTTCCCTCAAGGGGAGTCAAATGGCAAGCTAAAAAGAACAAAATGAAATACCAAGAATTTACTTTAAAAGCAGTTTTGAAAAGAGGTTTGTGAGCCTCATGAGGCCAGCTCTGTGGTCCAGCCCTGCTGGTGCTCTGCAACATGGCTGCTCTTCTTGCGGGAGATCTTAAAGCGCCGCTGGCATCCCTGAAGAATGGCACTGTAGTCGGCGGGGTTGTAGTACGCTGTGTTGTTTCATTCTACGATTGGCAATGTTGGAGGACTACTAATTTTGGACAAATTACTAACTTTTAATTCCATCCCAGCTCATCGTCAATTTGAATAAATGAAAATTGTATTTTTGATCCATCCTTTCCCACTTTTTATCACTTAGATACCAGAAGGACAGTCGGAACCTGGGAGGGGAGAGGGAACACTATTTTCCAGGGTGAAATATTGTAATCACTAGAGTCATCGTGAGGCAAGAGGGACTTCCCAGGCTTCCCCGGGGATACCGCTGATAACTCTGTGTGCTGGGATTTAGAGCCATTTACGATGGGTTGTGACTATTTTTTTTTTAATTCTCTGTTAAAAATCAGCATATGTGACATTTAGCAAAGATGTTCTGGCTATCTGTTTTACAAGATGATCAAGTGATCCCGAGGTCTGGAAACCTCAGCAGCTAATGAAAGTTGGCGTGGTGTTTAAACCCCACCACAGGAAGTGGAGCTGATCAAAAAACATGCTGGCCATGTTTTGAAATTTTCCAGAAGAATAGGAAATTATCTTGCTGTGTAAATAAGAATGGCCTCAGGTTTAGTAACATCTTAGAACACGATTAAAAGAGAGAGATGAATATCTTCTTCAGACTTGATTCCTTAAGATACATCCTTGTTTTCTTGTGTGAGTCCAGAAACTTTATTTTCGTGATACATAAAGCGATATTGATATATAATTTTATTTTTCAGTTTAAGCTTATATACTTATTTTTATAATAAAATCTCACTTGCTAAACAATCAGGACTTGGGGCTGGGGAGATGAGGGGTGAAGTTTAGCTACATAAGCCTGCGCACTGGAGCTCTGATCCCCCAACCCATGGAGAAAGTGGGCAGCCCGCAGTCCCAGCACTCGGTGGCAAAAATAGGGGATCCCTGGGGGAAGCTGGCTGATCAGTGAGCTCTGAGTTCAATTGAGAGACTCTGCCTCCATGAAAAAAGTGGAGAGAGATCAAGAAAGACACGCTCAATCATCTTTGTACCCTCACATGTACATGTATGCAAGTATGCCCCACCTACATGTGAACACACACATGCACACACTCAGACATACACAAATAAATAAATGAAGAGGAGGGTAAAAAGAAAAAAGATCCAGGGCTAAATAAAACAAGCAGTAATGTTCTAAGGAAATGCTCCAAATATAGTGTATGACAATTACTGAACAAGAACTGGACATGGGGGGTTGGAGAGGTGGCTTAGTGGTTAAGAGCACTAACTCTTTTTCCAAGGACCCAGGTTCAATTCTCAGCACCCACATGGCAGCTCACAGCTGTCTGTAACTCCAAGACCTGACACTCTCACACAGACATACATGCAGGCTAAACACCAATGCAAATAGAAAACAAACACAAAGAACTGGATATTGGAGTGCACCCTGTAATCTAGGTCCTTGGGAGGTATGGACAGGAGGATCAGAAGTTCATGAAAAGGGAAGCATTGATAGGGGAGACAGAGGGATAAAGAACTCTAAGTGGAAATGGAAAAATTCACAGGGAAGCAGCAAGGGGACCAGAACTGTAAAATCATATCCAGGTTCATAGCAAGTTTGAGGATTCTGGGATACCCAAGACCCTGTCCCAAGTCATAGACACAAACAAAGAAAAATGAATCAGTTCCCAGGCAACCAGTATCCTGGTCCAAAGCTCCTTTCGCTTATTTGCTGCTGAGATTGACGCCTACTTTTTAACTGGGAAGCAAAGGAAAATGAAAGAGATGAAGGGCAACTAAGAGCACATCTTGCTTTTCAAGCTAGTGATTGTAGATGCCAATATAGAAGTGGAAATGAAACAAAAACCACAAACAAACAAACAAAAACCCAACCCACTGTGAAGGACGGCAGGTAAGCATCATGTCCGAGGAGAAGCTGCCCTGGAATCCTCTGCCTGAGCTTGGGATCCCCCCATGTGCTCACAGTGTCCTTTCTTCCACCTGCCATAGCTTCTGTCTCATTGGTGATTGGCTAGTTCTCCATCCAGGCTGCAGCCACCTTAAATAAAATCATGGCAACTTGATCATTTTTTTCTAGACTGTTTTTTTTTAAAAAAAATTTCATACCCAAGTACTGTATTTACATCATTTTTACCCAACCCTTTCCTCCCATGCTGCCCCTCTTAAATACATGACCGCTTCTTTAACTATTATTTTTGTTATACACACACACACACGTACATGTTGAGTCCAGTTAGACTCATATATAAATTTAGGGCTGACCACTTGGGACTTGATAATCTATCAGGGCCTCGTCATTGGAGAAACCGGTTCTCCCTCTCTGAGCTGTCACTCACTGCCTGTAGCTCTTTAACTGAGAGTTGGGTGTAACATGAGGGCCAGCTTGTTGGGGTTTCTGTCCTGCCCAGTTCCCACAGCCGGTAAATCACACAGAGGTCTACATAAGTTATAAACTGATTGGCCCATTAGCTGGTTGTAGTTAGCAGTCATGTACATTGCTTTTCCTTTGAACAACATCAATAGTTGCACAAGTATATGCTGGTGAAATCAAAACAAGTAAGTGACCCTGTCAAGTTGTTTTCCCAGATGACCTGAGCACATTGCCAGGCCAGGCCTTACTGCCCTGAGGGTCATGGTGGATTTTTGTCTCATCACACTCCAAAGACATGCGAAAGAGATTTGACCTGAAGATTTGTAAAAGGACCCCAGGGCCAAGAGTAAAAAACAGTTCAAGTTAGGGAACTGAATATTGGTATAAGAACACACACACACACACATATACATATGACCTCACACTATCTATACTCTGAAAATGCTTTCTACAATGTCAAAAGGAAGAAAATGGTCCTTACTGTACAACCAGGTCTCACTCAATCTTAAAACTTTTCCTTGATGCAAATACCATATATATATTTCCTTAAATTTGAAATAGTAAAGAAAGCATTTCTTCTGTCCACCTATTGATTTTCTCAAAATACTAACCTGATAGATTGACTTTTCCTCTTTGCTTATTCTTTTGTCAGCTCTTTCACTCTGAACCCTGCATGATCCTGATCCAGCAACAACAGCTGTCATGTCATTCAAACTGACATCCATAAGACAAAAAGAGATACAACAGCATCAAGTCTGTGTCCTCTTCAATACTATCATTCATGCACATTTCTGTGTTCAAGAATATATAAGAATGCATACATATTTAAGAGGGACATTTTTGAAATGGTGTCTGAGGCTGATTCTAAATGGAAGCCACTAAGACTTCTGAGGCTCTCAGCGAAACCCCTATGTCAATGTGGGACCAATAATGCTTACTCGTGGGAACAAGAGTGCTTACTCATTGCACCAAAAATGCTTGCTCATGGGGCCAAGAGTGCTTACTCATGGGACCAAAAGTGCTTACTCATAGTCCCAAGAGTGCTTACTCATGCAACCAAGAGTACTTACTCATAATAATGAAAGATTTGTGGTTTCCATGCCAGATCTACTGAGACAGAATCAAACTCAGACGGTTTGTGTTTTAAGGGAGCCGTCTGTATAGTCTTCAGTTGTCGAGGTACTATTGCACCAAGAGTATTGCTGAAGTTAGGTAAGAAATGTAAAGTTATACTCAAATAAAGTCATATCTGGCTCTAAGGAAATCAGCCTAAGGTCTTATAACTGGAGGGTGTACTATAGGGAAGAAGAATCGGTGCCATGTTTAAAAGTGGAAAAGGCAATCTTTATGAAGAGGCAAGGGCATGGAGACTGACCATTTATGGTTTCCATGGTAAAATACCGCTTTGTAAAGTTTCCTTCCTCCTCCACCTATGGAAACAGAGGGCGGAAGTCATGATCAGTAGGCCTTGTAGTAACAACCCAGCAGATCACCCACTAAAAGAGGAATCTGAAGCCTGGTTCTCTACCCTCACAGCCATCACTTGCCAACATCTCCTCAGCTAGAAGTGAGACCACATGAGCCCCTCTCCTATCCATGTTCCAGTGGGTGGCCCTGCACCCATGCACATCCTGGCAGCACTGAGTGGACCTAGTGAGTTTAAAATAGAATACTTGAAGCCAGGAGAAAAACTTAGTACGGGGATATAGGAGAAGTTAAAAAGGGACGGAATGGTGGTAGATCTGATTAAAACATTATTTTCATGTATGAAATTTTCAAACAATAAAGAGAAAGAGATAAATCACATTTGGAATCACATTGGGAGCATTTCCTTTTACCCAGAAAGGGCTGTGGTGTGTGTTGATGGCAGTGTCCACTAAACTAGACAGAGAAAACCAGGGCAGATGAAGCATTCCCAACTGTTTTGTGCACAAATTCGAAAAATTAAAAGTGAATGGGATCACCATTTCGGAAGGATCAGCAGTGTAAACTCGATGTTCTACTAATGGTGAATGGTCTCTTCTCAATGGGTGGACTTCAGGACTCTGCAGCTCCCTGGGGAGAGCTGATGCCTTCGTGCAGTAGTCAAAACTGCCTTTCTTTTAAATGTTGGGAAGCCAGCCACTAAGAATGAAACCCTGACTAATATGTGCTGTGGATGAACCTTAAAGACTTACATTATGCTGAGTAACAGAATCCAGGCACAAAAGGCCACATAGTGTGTGATCCCATTAATGTGAAAGGCTCAGAATAGGCCAATCGATGGAAACAGAAAGGAGATTCGTGGTAGCCAGAGAGGGGAGGAGGCAAGCACGAAGACCAATTACTAATGGATGTGAGGTTTCTTTTAGGGCTATGAAATATTCTAAAATTAGATAGTTGTGATTTTTTACACAACCTTGAACAGATATTAAAACCAACTGAGCTGTACATTTCAAACGGTGGCCTTTATTGCATATGAACTAAACTGTGATAATGATGTCCTTTGAGAAACATAATCTTAAAATTTGTAGACCCCTGTGGAAAAAATTTGGTTCCTTAGTATGCTGAGATAGGGAAGTTAAAATTGAGGAAGGCTCATTCCTTCTCTCCCAGCACTTGGGAGGCAGAAGCAGGCAGATCTCTATGAATTTGAGGCTTGCCTGGTCTACAGAGTGAGTTCCAGGACAGCTAGAGTTAGGTGAGAGACCCTGTCTCAAAGAAACAAATAAATAAACAAATAGAATTCATTAGTGCTCAAATTATGAGGCCAAGGAAGAGGTGAGATTTTATTTGAATCTAGCCTTTTGTTTCAATCTTACCACATATTGGATCTCTTTGATTATACCTAAGAGGCACAATGGGTAACGAACACTTTTACAAAAGTCTGTTTTCACACACAACACAAAATCTGAGCACACACTGATCCGAAGCAAGTTCGGGCACTGCAAGAGACAGATTACAATTCACGGCGGCAGGTACAGTGAATTCGGAATCAGTGGGAAGGGTCACCACCAGCGTTCACTTCTGAAAACGTCGTCTCAGAAGGCACAGCTTTGCTCTGATTAATTGCTGGGTCTGCTCATCAATACGCCGTAGAGCCTTATGGTTTAAGTGCGATGAATCGAATTGCAGTACCTGGATGTGAGCTTGGCACAGAGTCAGGGGAGCATTTGGTAAAACCAAGTCATGAAGTTCCAGCGTGCTGGTCGGCACATGGTGCTTGGTCTGAACGGGTGCTTCCACTTAGTAGTGCATTTCGGACATTTATCCTTGTCTACATGTGAAAGAAGCAGCAGCCCTTTCTCTAACACACACACACACACACACACACACACACCCCACACACACGCGCCATCACCTACATTGTTCTTCCAAGGAGTTTTTAGGACTCACTCTGCAAAACCTCCATGGGTGCTTCACTCCGTTAGGAGAATGCCACGCCTATGTGAAGAACAGGCGCTAGTCTATGCTAGTGTTTGTTCTAATCAACTCCTGCTGGTGTCAGTGAGTCTAAATTTGACAAGATCATAACCTTCGTTGTGGGGTGGGGTGCTGAGGACTGAACCTATGCAAGGGCTTTTCCCCCTCTGCTGTATCCCCACCCAGGTCTCACAAAGTTGCCCAAGCTGACTTTGAATTTTTGATCCTTCTGCCTCAGTTTTTCCACTGGAATTAAAGTCTTGAACCTCCATGCTTGTTTTAAAAAAAAAAAAAAGGAAAAAGACATATATATCTTAGGCAATATATATTTAGCCTCGTACCAGCCATTCAGTTCCAAGATTGAGCTTTAGCTACCAGGATGCTTTGGGATATGACAGTTACTTAGAGGAAGTGGGACGGTATGAGATTTCAAATTACTCACCCGACTACCACTTCCTGCTGCTCTAGGAAGCCTCCTTCATCATGTGGCCTCCAGCATTTCTTGCTATGCTTTAGTGAACATCTCTACAAATAAACATGTAGTAGAATAGCAGAATTTTTCCAAAGATGAGTGTTCTAGCCATTCGGGACACACCCGACTCCACTCACTTCGTGGATCCAGAGAATGTGGGTCGGCTCTGAGGTTTCCTCTAAATGCTTCATGAAGAAGCCTCAGTGTTTTCTTTCTGTTGACCACGAGAGATATATTTAGTCATCCAGAAGGAGAGTTGCTCTGCCAGGGAAATTATCCCAAAGGACACGAAGCAAGCCATTCCTTGGCAGACCTGGGAGTTGGGTGGATAGGCCTTGTTTCCAAACAGCTTACTGACTCTGCCACCAAGTGCCATGGCCATGTGTTTTCCTGGGGAGACTCTTCCAAGGAGGCAACAGGAAAACTAACAGACTCGATGAAGGAGTACTCGGCCATCTGGCTCGCTCACAAGCGGGATTGCTCTTTTTATCAGAATTATTTTCAGAGTTTTGCAAGGGGGAGGATATGGCCGTCTTGAACACCAACTCAGTATAAACTCTCTATTTAAAAAATTGTATTCAAAATTTCCTAAAATGAACACCAGGAAACTTTATTATTATTTTTTTTTTTCTACTAGAGGAAAGAATGGCAGCTTAGTAAAATCAAGAAAGTAGCATCCAGGGTGAAAGGGTGGATGAACACCCATGTGGTTTTTTTCTTTGTTTTTGTTTTTGTTTTGTTTGAGACAGGGTTTTTCTGTGTAGCTTTGGAGCCTGTTCTGGAACTCATTCTGTAGATCAAGCTGGCCTCGAACTCACAGAGATCTGCCTGTCTCTGCCTCGTGTATGCTGGGATTAAGGTGTGTGCCACCCCCTCCCGGCAGAATTCCTTTGTATTTCTAAAGCTTTAAGACTAACATAATTAAATGACCAAGTCTGTGCTTGCTTTAAAAGAAGAGTCATTTATTTGCTTAGTAAAGTTTATTAAAGTAATGTTTGGGCATTCAGTTTATTATTTGATCCAAAGCTCCTGTGTGATTCCCACTTGTAACCACAGTTACGGTAGGTGAAGGAGGTTTTTGGATGTGGTCAGTATTAGACCGTAGTTTTCTCTGTTACAGAACCACACACACAGTAATACAGAACATCTCTAAGAACAACTTGCCTGTATGATTCTGTTGGGGACTAGAAGGTGGTAATGTTGAGGTGGAATGCTGGGTATTTGGTTTTCACTTATCCTCTATTTGACAATAAAATTTTCTATAGGTGTTTGTTCTTCCCTTGAGTCAAACCGAAGGGCGGCCTACTTTCCACGTCCTCCCTGATGACGATAAATGTCCACAGTCCTCTCTTTGATGCGAATGAACTAGTGTCTTGGGAAGAACAACTTGAGAGTTAGTTATTCAAAGCAGTGCTTTGGAAAAACCAGGGAGATGAATACAAAGCACGAGGTGCCAGAGATTGGCAGCTACTTCCCTGGCCATTGTTTCCCCTCTTCCACAGGAAGGATGAACTCTAACGTAAGAAAGCAGCCTCCAAGTTGTTGGTGTGTTGAATTCAATGAACCTGCTAGTATGGAGTTCTGAGACCAGAGGCTGGTGAGACAGCTCAGCCGTTAAGAAAAAATGCTTGTATCTCTTTCAGAGGACTTGGGTTCAGTTCCCAGCACCGACTCGATGGTTCACAACCATCTGTAATTCCAGTTACAAGGGAATCTGTTTTCTTATTCTGATTCCCATGAGCACTGCTCGCATATGGTGCACGGCCGTACATGTAGGCAAAAAGCTCACACACACAAAAGAAAAGAAATTCCTATTGTTAAATGTGCCAAGAGTTGCCCCTTGTTCTTGGACGGTATTACTCTGTGCCTGGTAAACCAGCAGGGTGGGCACCTTTCAAGAGATGGTCCTCAGTGCTTGAGCACATACATTAGATTCTGCTCCTTCCTTTGACAGGGAGGATAATAGCAATGCAGCCTGAATGGAACTCTGCAGAGTGATGAGATTTGGGGTTCCAGGGAAAAATGAAAGAAAAACAGGACACGTGCTAATCTGAGATTTCTGAATTAATTTCAAGTATTGGCTTTAAATAGATATCCTTTTGCCTAAATACAAGGTGAGCTTTCTTAAATACAAGGTGAACATTTCTCAAAAATTATTTCACAGGAAGAAAAAAAGCCACTCGTTTAGATACGTCCTTAGGATGCGGTGTTCTTTGTATTCTCGAAATAGCTGGATTTGGAACAACCAAACAACAAAATTACTGTCAGTGGAAGGTGTATGGATGAAATGGTCTAAGTTCGAGTCTGTTTGGGGGGTTATGGAGGTCAGAACTGACTCAGGAAGACAGGAGGAAGAATAGTGTGTCACCAACAAAGGAGTTCTTGGCTTTAGCTCTGAAAGGCGAGTGGAAGATACTGTTAAAAATAAGCCTTTTAGACGTCACCTAAGAATGCGATTCAGTAAGTGGTGCATTATAGAGATTACAAATATAGAGCCACAGGAAATGAAAAAAATGAGCAAATGTGATACAAATGGATGACTGTGACTTGGGGTGACATTTACAGCGTCAGTGCTGCTCACGGACTAAACAGCATTAGCTCCCTGTCTTAGAAGGACATGGCAATGACGAACTGGAGTACTGGGGGGGGGGGTGGCCGTTGAGGAGAAAGATAGCTTGAGAAAGTGAAAGTGGAAAAATACAGGGTTTTAAAGTCAACACATAATTGTATTTGATAATGATCATGATTATAAATATTGCTGTGCGGTGGCTGGGAATGTAACAAGGTTTTGCCCGCAAGACGCAAGCACTCTACCACCGAGCCCCACCCTCACTTTCAATGTGTTACTGCATGTTGTAACCCTAATTTTGAATATGTATGCATAACTAAGTTGTCAGCTAAATATTCCAAGCGGATACTTGTCTTCTGGTTTATTAGCCCTAACAGGTAGATTGTTTGTAAAGTTATATATCCTTAAGTGATCGTGCTGTTGGGGAGATAAACTTTTTGTTTTATAGGTGAAATAACTGAAATGTTATTAATTCAGGATCTCGTAGGTGGTAGGCAAGGAGATTCAAAATGGAACTTGTACTTTCCCTGTAGCACTTGGTGGGATCCTTGCTTCAGAAAACCATCAGGCTCCGAGAGATGGATAAGAGAAGTCCAAGTGGGTGTTTTCAAGTTCTCACTTTGAGGAAGAAGTTTTTTTTTAACCTGTGAGAAACTGCTGCTTATGTATATATACATATGCAAAACACACACACACACACACACACACACAGAGAGAGAGAGAGAGAGAGAGAGAGAGAGAGAGAAGGCCAGATGCTACTAATTCCTGGCTTCCCTCTGATACTCGATATTATGGACTGGAATTGAGTCTGACACAACGGGAAATTTACGCATGCTCTATACCCAAGACGCTGCTCCCTTGGAATTCCTTTGGAATCACGGATATATAAAGCACCGGTCCACCCTGACGCTGTGGGTCAAACTGTAGTGTTTCCTACAATCACTTGTGGTTTGGCTTTACAACACACAAAGTCTTTAAGCCATTGCATCAGCCCAGAGGGTTATAAAGCCTAGAATCTGTCAGTCACGGCGCGTGGATCATGATATCAAAGCTTTATCAGGAACAGCCGGGTTTCCTCAAGGGAACCCGGAAAGTCCCCAGGCTTTAGGTGTGCTCACTCCTATCAGGTCAGTCTGAGTGCATAGAGGGGTCGGGGAACCCCTCACAGAGACTGGTTATCTTACTAATAGCATTCTGTTGCCTCCACACAGGGGACCAAGAGGAGATTCAGACATTCTAGGTAAGGCCCCAATATGACGAATGGAAGAGCCCAGTATAAATACTAGGAGTCTAAGAACACACACACACACACACACACACACACACACACACACATCAATAGCAAGGAGCCAGGTTATTGAAAGACAGCAATTCTAATGTTAAGGGGAAGTTTTGAGAAGTGCTAAACATTATTGACTTTACAGAGAAAGACTCATATGCAGCAGCAGCTTGGGCTCCAGAGACCCTGTAGCTGGATTCTATAGACAATTGTCTTATGCCCTGCATCTCTGTTGAGATACAAGATCCTCTTATGTAAGACTTTTTTTTAACCTGTCTGGACAAATTTGTCTCTCTTCTCACATCACACATCGAGTGCCAGTTTCTTCGTTAGTTCGTGTTACCTCAAAGGTCTAGTTTGCTTGGCTGACACGCATTCTTGCAATTAGCATGTGTTCATGTGTGTGTGCATACACACACATGCATACACACATATATCAATATCAGTTATAGATATTAGTATTTGGTAACTCAATGCTCTTTTTTTTTTTTTTTTTTTTTAGTTTTTCGAGACAGGGTGTATCCGCAGAGAGTGGGATTTTGAGGCAAAGTGTATCTAGAATGAGGCAATCAGGACAATTACCTAAGCCATTTTCACCTTTGCCTCTTTTCTGTTTTGTCTCCAATGGTTCTTGACTTTAACAAAACTCCAATTTAACCAAGCAACAACAACAACAGCAACAACAAAAAATTTGGTTCTTCCCCTCAAAACCCACAAAAAATTAAGTGTAAGTGAAACTTGCCATTGGTGTTTATTGTGATTGAATGTGTTTCTATGTTCATTCGTTCCAAGTCTGCTTAAGGGGAGAAATGCCTGTCTTCGAGTGCCCTTGCTGGGAATTCTGGATACTTGTATTTCTTCTCTGTAAACTCCATGAGTTTTTAGGTAATAATCTAACTTTTCTCTTTTTGTGTGTGTGTGCCAAAAGCGGGTTAGCGCTGTGAAGTTGTTAGTTATTCTCCTGTATCACTGGGTCGAAATATTTTGTCTCTAGTAGACACTTCTCTGCTACTTTTTCTAGGGAAGGCATTAAAAGTAATGAGAACTGTCAGGAATTCTGAAATTGCTGAGTACTGGATGTGCATACCTTAGACTTAGTAGCTAGGGAGGAGGTCATTTCACTCACTCATTTCTCTTCTGTGTGCTTACATTCTTATCTGCATGGTCTCTAGGTTTTCTTTCAGCAATTTGCATGTATAGGATTGCTAGAAAGTTCAAAGCAGGTAGGAGAAATAGGCTAACCAACCCATTGCAGGATTCCCGGGGCTTAGAACTCATGTCATGACTCTGCACGGCTGAGGTCCTGAGCTGATAGATCCCTGAACCTTGCTTCCTTAAACACTTCTAGTAATAAACCCAAAGTTCCCTGACAACTTTATTCATAACTCCTCCCAACTTGAGAATGCTCAATGGAGAAACAGATGATGGTTATTATAGTCATGTATGTAATGACAGAGTAGCAATGGAAAAAAATGAATTACTGCCCTTATTCAAACTAAGTTGACCATCTCTACAAATAGGGATTTGGCTTAGAGGTGCTGGTGCATGCTTGTAATCCCACCACTCAGGACAACCATGAGTTTGAGGTCAATCTGTGCTATAATGCGACCCCTCTCTCCCCAAAACACCGAACATTATAACCCACCAATACCTCCTCTTGATTGGGTGCTGTACTGATAACAGGTTTCTCTGCCAATACAGTAAACCAGATCAAGCCGAATTGAAAAAGTAAAAGAACAGGATTATTTGGGCAAAGCAACTTCTGGGTGAGTTCTCCAGCCCCAGAGATTGAGGCAGGTGAAGTCACACGCCCGAACTAAAGCAGGGAGCTTATATGGCCTGTTGGTGAGGAGATGGTGACGTGTCTGTCACAAGCTGGGTTTGTGCCCAGCTGGAATGCTTGCTTGGGTGGGGACTTGGGCAGCTGGCAACTTCAGGGGAGGAGCTACCGTAGCCACCAAGAATGCAGAACTGGACTTTTTGGTGCCTTCCCTTTGTTCAGAGATTCTCTGAGAATTTACGGTTTGGAAAGAGAGAAAAACAGGCTCCTGGATCAAGCAGGAGTGAGCTGGAGCTTCCAACTGAACACCTCTAAGACCCAAATAGGGCTTCCCACTAGTTTTCTATTGTTATGTAACAAAACCCATGAAGACCATGTTAGAAAAACAAAACCAAAATAAACCATTAATTCACACAATTCTGTGAAGCTTAAGTCAAGTGTAGCATGGCTGTGTTCTCTGCTCCGGTCTTAGAAGGTTGCAACCAAAGTACTGGGCTCCATCCTGGTGCCCCCGGAGAGCTGGCTTTTTTACCTTTGTGGGACAAGGTCCCCATGTCATTGGGGACTGGACTCCAGCTACTTGGTGTCTGCAGCCTTTGCTGCAGTATGATGATCTTGGCCTGCAAAGCCAGCATTGGAAAGGCCCCTCTTTCATCGCATGCTGCCGATGGTTCAAATCTGTCCCTTTTAGAACACACCTTAAGCTCTTTTAATGGCTCATCTGTTCACACCAGTCTTTCAGAGGAAAAGCTTCAAAACTAACGGCCAGCTCGCCAGAGACCTTGGTCACAGCTGTGACAATCCTTCATAGCAGTGCCCGGATGGAGCGTTGATTGGCTGCCTGGAGAAGATGCCTGTCTATTGTGGTTAAGACCTTGAGAGCTGTTTTAAAATCCTGCTTCCCACCCTGTTCGTGTCTATCTGTTCTCTGCTCCCTCAGAATATTAAAGTACTGGGGTGATGCCTCAAGGGTAACATGAAGGGCTTGTTGCGCAAACATGAGGATCCGATTTCAATGCCCTGAATCCAAATGAAACAAGCAAACAAGATGTTGGTACCGCACCTGCCCTAACCCCGGGACATGGAGACAGGAGGACCAGCCCAGCTAAGTGAATCAGTGAGCTCCAAGTTTAGTGAGTGTGGTTGTGGTAGTTTGAGTGTAACTGGCTCCCCATAAGCTTAACGGTAGTGACACTATTAGGAGGTGTGGCTTTGTTGGAGTGGGTGTGGCCACGTTGGAAGCAGTGCATCACCATGGGGGAGGGCAGGCTTTGAGTTCTTTACTCAAGCGGTTCCCAGTGTTTACAGTCCACTCCCTGTTGCCTTCTGATTAAGATGTAGCCAGCATCATGTCTGCCTCATGACGCCATGCTCCCTGTCATGGTAATAATGGACTGAACCTCTGAAACTGTAAGCGAGCCCTTCCAATGAAATGTTTTCCTTATAAGAGTTGTCATGGTCATGGTATCTCTTCACAGCAATAGAAAGCCAAGCTAAGACAATGACAGACCCTGTCTCAAAAATCGAAGAGGCTAGGCATGGTGGTGCCTGCCTTCAATAGTAGCACTTGGGAGGCAGAGAGAGGTGGATCTCTCTAAATTTGAGACAGCTTAGTCTACATTGGGAGTTCTAGATCAGCCAGGGATATATAGTGAGATCCTGTTTCTACATAAGTAAGTAAGTAAATAAATAGATAAATATATGTGGTGAATGCTAGAACGTACCAATATCAATCTCAGCCCTCACTATGCATGCACACACATACAGGCCTACTAATGCACACACACAAGAGGGGTTCTAGAAAAGACCTATTTATATTGTATATAATTTATTTATATATCTATTTTCAAAAATGTACATGCCAATACTAGTAAAGAATCCTGAACATATTTTCCTTGCATTCAGGAGCCCCTCTCTGCTTGGTTCTGGGTGCCGTAGTCAGGGTACATTGCTGCTATTTTATTCCAATAATCCATGCTCAAAGGTAATGCATCTGTTTTGTATAGTTTGCTCACAATATCAGAATCCTTTAAATTATGTCCTGACTTGAGACTGGGTTTGGTGGTGAGATCCTGTTCAGGCCTCTTCTTTTGTTTGTAGTTTGTTGATAGTCTTTCCTAAGATAGATACTGATTATAAAGATGGGGAAGTTACATCAGATGTGAGGGTTTCTGATTTAGATCATTGCAGGCTCCAAGATAAACCACCTCAAGAAATGCAGCTATCAGAAGATGGTAGGCAGTCTTTGAAAAAAAAAAAAAAAAAAAGAACCGAACTCTTTAGCAATCTTTATTGCCAGAGGGTACAAGTGGGAGAAATTAAGTTAAGCCATCCTTTAATTTATATAAATAGTCAAGAACCGGCAATTGCCTCTGTTTATAGCTCGGTTTAAATCGACGAAGATATGTAAACTTTGTACAACAAAAGTCCATCTGCTTCCTGGATGTGCTGTCGGTGCCTTCCTGATTTCAAACTCAGACAAGGTTTGCTCCCTGACTTGTAGTCAAGCATGATCAAAAGTAGGTTTCTGGAAAGTTTAGGGTTCTAGGCAGCTGAGTGTAGTTCAAGGAAGTGGAAATTACTTACTTTGCAATAGCCCACTAAATGAATTCTCCAATTACAGAAGCTCATGTGATGCAAATCTTAATTAAAGCTAGTGATTGCTGTGGAACACTGATGGGAGGAGGGAATCTTCATTTTGCCTTTGAATAAAGTTAAAGTTGTGTAGGATGCTACTTGGATATGAACCCTTTCTGGGCGATTTCTGAGCAAAGTGGCCATTATCTTTGACAACAAATGAAGCAACTGTTCATCTTGATGTCCTGCAATATCTCAACATCCCTGTTACTTTAGAAGCCTGGATGTAAAATGCAGATGGAAACCTGTCTTAATTAGGGTTACAATTGTTGTGATAAAACACCATGGACTACCAGCCTAGGGTTGGCCCCACCCACAATGGGCTGTACCTCCCCCCCCTTATTGATTACTAAGAAAAATCCCTACAGGTTTGCCTGCAGCCTAATCTTCTAGAGGCATTTTCTCAGTTGGGGCTCCTTCCTCTCTGATGGCTCTAGTTTATGTGAAGTTAACATAAAACTAGCCAGCACAAAAGTCAAAGGCAGCAATTCTCAGAGAGAAAAGACAAACCAGGGTCAAGTCTCACCTGAGTCTAACAATGTGCATTTCAGTCACAGAACCTTCCAGGTGCAATTTAACTCTTCCTTCTAAAGTCTTTCTCTGTGGATTAATTAGTTGTTACTTAGTAAATATTTCTATTTTCATTATGATTTTTTAAACTAACTAATGTGAATTGAGAGCTTGCTTTAGAGGCCTCAGTCACTTAATTTCATCTAAAATATCTCTTTAAAACTTTATATGATCTATACTTCTTATAAATATATAATTGTTACATTGTTACTGTGTATATACTTGTGTATAGTGTGGGGGGGAGGGCAGGCATGTGTAGATCAGAGGACAATTTTGTGGAGTCAGTTTTCTCCTTACTCCTTACTTGGGTTCTGGGGGTCAAACTCAGGATGTCAACCTTGTATGGCAAGTGCCTCTACCTATTGAGCCATTTTATGGGCCCTATTTATTTGTTTGGTTTTGAGACAGAGTCTCTTGTATCCCAGATTGGTCTCCTATTCACTATGTATCCAAGGATGACATTTAACTCCTTATCTGTCTGCCTTTTCCTTCTGGGAGCTGGGATTACAAGCTTATACCACCACACCTGTGTTTTTCTGTAGTGCTAGGAATTTAACCAGTGTGTGTGTGTGTGTGTGTGTGTGTGCGTGCGCGCACGCACATGCACATACACATGTCACGCACACATAAATGCTATTTCCAGGATGGAAATAGAAGAGTTATTCTGTGAGAAATCTGACTGGCCTAGCAAGAAAGACCTATAGGTTCTGACATTTGTTATAGCCAAAAAATATTTCTTGTCATAGAGTAAAAGATACCAGTTAGCAAAGCCTACCTGCTGTGGGAAATGCTCTTTTACACTGTAAAGATTTGTCCCTTGTATTGGTTTAATAAAATGCTGATTGGTCAGTAGCCAGACAGGAAGTATAGGTGGGGCAACCAGACTTGAAGAATGCTGGGGAGAGGAAAGGCTCTGTCTGCAGTCACCAACCAGATGCAGAGGAAGCAAGATGAGACTGCCTCACTGAGTAAGGTACCAAGCCATGTGTCTAAACATAGATATGAATTATGAGTTAATTTAAGTTGTAAGAGCTAGCTAATAATAAGCCTGAGCTAATAGGCCAACCAGTTTATAACTGATATAAGCCTCTGTGTGATTATTCAGGTCTGGACAACCAGGAAATAAGTAGAGCTTCTACTTTTTTTTGGGGGGGGGAGCATTTCAAGACAGGGTTTCTCTGTGGCTTTGGAGCCTGTCCTGGAACTAGCCCTTGTAGACCAGGCTGGCCTTGAACTCACAGAGATCCACCTGCCTCTGTCCCCCGAGTGGTAGAGTCTCTACTTAAACCTACCCAGATATATGAATTACCCAGAATGCTTTTGATTGACTCTTGGGTGTAGGTGGACTGTTCTGTCCCACCGGCCAGTTCCCAAATAACCACACAGAGACTTCTTATCAATTATAAATGCTCAGCTGATAGCTCAGGCTGACTGTTACAACTTAAATTAACCCTTATTTCTTATCTACCCTCTGCCACATGATGGTACCTTCTTTCAGCATGGCACATTCATATTTCTTCTTTCTGCATCTCCTCGCCACCCTTGGATTCCTCGCCTTCTTCCCAGTGTCCTTTTAGCCTGGTTCTCCCACCTAACCTTATTTTGTTTAGCTATAGGTCAGTCAGCTTATTTATTAAACCAATCACAGTGACATATCACACAGTGTAAAGTAATATTCCACACTTAGGTCCCTTGTTTAAATAGTGCCAGAGTGAAAGATCTCAAGGTCTTTCTACTGTGTAATCAATACATTAGTTAATGTCTGTCCTACTATTACCAAAATACAACATAATACAACATTTTGGCTCATGGTTTCAGGAAGTATGGCCCACCATGGCAAGGAAAACGTGGCAGAGTTCATGGTGATGGGAACATGTGTTCTCATATCATGTTGGACCAGGAAATAGGGGAGAGGCCTGCACTGGGAGTGAGGGTTAGATCTAACTTTCAAATTCCCACCCCAGTGATATACTTCTACCAGCTAGTCCCTACCTCCTAAAGGCTCCCTATCCCCAAAATAGAGACATCAACCAGAGAACATGCATTCAGAACACAAGTCAGCAGGGATCATTCCAGATTCAAACCACAACACCAAGAAAAGATTTAAAAACAAGCAACCAAAACAACAACAAAAGCCAAAGAGAGATGACAACAAATAGAAAGGGCAGCAAAGCAAATAGAAAATTCAGGAGAAAAAGTACTCAGAGAAGCAATAGAACAAACAGTGTTATAAATCATGCAAAGGACACACACACACACACACACACACACACACACAAAAGGTATTTAAGGATAAAGTTGGAGAAATCTTCTTGAGAGAGAAAACTTAAAACAAAAGGGTTAAAGGATCCATCCAGGAGATCCAAACTCAACTAAAACAAGTTTCCCAAGTAGAGAGCAGGGAAAAATTGAAGAAAGATTTGATGGTTTTAATATTGTCAGCTCCACAGGATCTAGAATTATCCAGGAGACAAACCTCTGTTCTTATCTACAAACAATTTCTAGGTGAGGTTAATTGAGGTGGGAGACCTACCTGGAGTGGGCAGCATTGTTTGTAGACTGGGTCTTGGGACTTACAGAGGAGAAAGGGTGCTGAGCACCAGCCGACATCTCTCCCCGCTTGACTGATCTAAGAGGAGGGAATGTATTTATGCACTGTTTCATGTGTTTGGTTAATAAACAGCCAGGCATGAGCTAGCGATAGGGACACAGAAAACAAGAATAGGGGTCATTATTAGCTAGTAAAAATAAGTTTTACAAAAAGGGAAGTGAAGTCAAAGTGAGATTATGTTTTGCCTGTTTTACATGGATCATGTTAACTAAACACTAACGGTTAATTGAATAAGAAATCAATATTGGAGGAATGGCATGTGTCCGTGTGTGTACACACACGCATGTGCGTGTGGGTTTGTGCAGGTGTTGGATGTGCATGCTGCTGGCAAGAGGTTGATGTAAGACATTTCACCTGTCTTCTTTAATAAGAATGCAACAGGTCAAATACATAGGAGAGAATCCAAGAGGTAACAGCTAAGATAATTCTCTAGGAATATAAAGTAAGAAGTAGAATAAGCAGTTGGAGAGTGGAAAGTGACTTGCCTCTGAGCCAGGTAACATGGAAGGCTGCTTGCTATGCTTTGTCATAAGACTTTAGGTGCTGTTTGACTTCCCAGATGGCTCGATTTCTACCTTCCACAAGCTAGTCATCTGGGAAGAGGAACCACAACTGAGAAAATGCCTCCATCAGATTGCCCTCTATGCAAGTGGATAGGGCCTTTTCTTGATGAATGATTGATGTGGGAGGGCCCAGATCATTATGGGTGTAACCACCTGGGCAGTTGGTCCTGAGTGGTATAAGAAAGCTGGCTGAGCCGGGCTGTGGTGGCGCATGCCTTTAATCCCAGCACTCAGGAGGCAGAGGCAGGTGAATCTCTGTGAGTTCGAGGCCAGCCTGGTCTACAAGAGCTAGTTCCAGGACAGGAACCAAAAACTACAGAGAAACCCTGTCTCGGGGAAAAAAAAAAAAGAAAAAAGAAAGAAAGAAAGAAAGCTGGCTGAACAAGCAATGCTGAGCAGCAAGCGGAGTTCCTCTACAATCTCTGCTTCAGCTCCTGCCTCCAGATTCCTGCTCAGGATTCTGCATTGGCTTCCCCTGATGATGGGCTGTAACCTGAAAGCTAAATAAACCCTTTCCTCCCCCAGTCACTTTTGATCATAGTCTATCACAGCAATAGAAAGCTAACTCTGGCAATACATATACATTTTTTAAATCGAAATTTAAATTTTTAGCTAAAAAACTGAAGATGAAAACAAATGACAATATAGAATGTACGCATGCACGTATAAGTGCACACACAGAGAGAAAGAGAGACAGACAGACAGACAGACAGACAGACAGACGAATGTCTGCATATAATGGAATAGGAAGGTAGCCAGATCTCAGTTGTGACTGACGCCTGGAGGCAAACGATGCATTTCCTCTATTCCCAGTGTCTGTGGACAAATTCAGGTTCAAGAGTCTGCACTAGCTCTGCCATGCCTGGGAAGATGGGAGCCATCCCTGCTGTAAAGTGTCACACGGGAGAAGCTGAGCGGGAATGAGATCATGCTGAAGGACACACTCATTTTCACACTCACACCGTGGCTGTGGCAGGGTTGCCCGAGATGTTTTCCCCAGGGAACAGGCCAGGCCTGCTGCTTCGTATCAGACTCAGTGCGGTGGGCACGCGGCAAAGGCGGGAAGGATAACGATGGCAGCTTTCTAACTTTTGTGAGCCACGGAGGTACATGCGGCCTCTGACTCATCTTCTGACACTCTACAAGTTTTCAACATAATCAGCTGCTGAGACAGTTCCCATTTTCTTTCTTTTCTTCTCCTTTTTTAAAATTGATTTTTTTTTTTTTTTTTTTTTTTTTTTGAGACAGGGTTTCTCTGCAGCTTTGGAGCCTGTCCTGGAACTAGCTCTTGTAGACCGGGCTGGCCTCGTGCTCACAGAGATCCACCTGCCTCTGCCTCCCGAGTGTTGGGATTAAAGGTGTGCGCTACAACCATCTGGCTGAAAATAATTTTTTTAAGACAGTATGTACTCTGATCATTGTTCTCCTCCCTCCTCGCCTCCCAGTTTCTGTTTTCTTCAAAGTTAAAATTCTGTCTCGTTTTGGCTCACTCTGAAAGACCACAACCAAAGGGAATCATGCAGACTGGGTCCTGAGATGAGACTGCAGTGTGAATGGTACATTTAAATAAAATCTCATTCACTTTATATTTAAATCCATGTGATATCTTTTACGACTGAAATTCTTTCCTCAAGTGATTCTGGAACTAGGTGTTTGTGCAAATAATGTATATATTATGCACAGCATGTATAACAATAATATATAATATTACTATTGTTTATTATGTATAATAATTATATATAATGTTCATATATGTAAAACGTATACCTGAGAATGAGAACTATCCAGAGAAAGGAGGGAAGGGTGAGGGAGAGAAAGATTCCAATTGGCTATTAATTTCTATTTTTCTGTGCTTAATACTGGTGACCTATCATCTAAATGATATAATCTAGAAACTAAGGAGATGGTTCAGCCAGTAAAATGCCACACAAATGTGAGAATCCCAGTTTGACCCCCATCATCCATTTTAAAAGTCAGTCATGGAATTGCACGCTTGTGATCTCTGTACTGGGGAGGGGAGGTGTAGACACGCTCACCTCCGAAGTTCACTGGTTGGACCCATGCTTAGTCATCAAGACTAGACCAAGGTGCCAGGTAGAGATGGTCTCAACAACAAAATGGACCACTCCCATGTATGTGAGGCTGGCCTATGGCCTTCTCTGTGAGCACCTTCACAGACATGTGTAACCTGCATACAAGTGAACATAGGCACCCCACACAAACACACATGTGCACTGAACATGATCTAGTTCTCTAAGGAAAACCACACAGCCTATGGCACAGGATTGTTGCAAAGAATTAATAAGACATTGCAATTTGGATAATAGGTCAAAGTCAAATCAGAGACTCCGACTTCAGGTTCATTTATTAAGATCTGAAAACTGGAAAAAGTCTCTTGTTCTTCCTGTGCTGAAGGATGGGTGGCGGTTATTTTAGCCTTTCTGATACCTCACTGTGGCTATGAAATCAGTGGGTAGCTCTAAAATACTTTGAGACATGGGGAAATGATAACTGAGTGAAAAAGACAGTCTTGTGAACAAATTTCTGAAACTCCCTCCCTCCCCTTTTTCCTTTCTCCCCCTCCTCTCTCTCCAGGGTCTCACACTGTAGCTAGCCTAAACTCCCAGCAATCCTGGCTATATAGTCTCTGATACACAGTGTTGGGATTATACCTGCTTCTCTTTTTTGTTTTCCCCTTGTACATTTGATTGGGTCAGGAAAGAAGGGGAATGTTTACTTATTGCTCATGTACTTGCGAAGCCTTTCTGCTTGATGTGCTGTACACAGTATATTGAAGATGTAAGCAAAACTGACTTTTTCTTGATAGCTGAGTGCTTCTTTAAGTGAAAGGCCTAAATTGCTTTTTTTTTTTTAAAAGAATTGTTTTACTTTTATATGTGAATATGTGCATGTGTGTATGTGTGTGTGTGTGTGAGACAGAGAGAGAGAGAGAGAGAGAGAGAGAGAGAGAGAGAGAGAGAGAGAGAGAGAGAGAGAGAGAGAAAACATGGGTGCAGCTAGGTATTTGCAAATACCTAGCTTTTTTACTTGGGTCCTGGGATCTGAACTCTGGTCCACATGTGCAGCCAGAGCCCTTAACCCCTGAGCCTTCTCTCTAGCCCCAAGACCTAGGTCTTTAAAATCTTCTAAGTATCGTCAACCACAAAGTAGAAGACAGGAAAGAAGATATCTCCGCTGGGTTCTTTGGATGCCATACTTCCCCGATTCTTTTTAAAACCACCCTTTCCAAACAACAGCCCACTTTCCTTTGAGAGCGGAAATGCGTGCTAGAGAAGACGGGATACATCTTTTATATCTGATTGATCCAGCCTGATTCAAAAGCTGCCGTCAGCAGTTCTGATGGGGAAGGATGCGAAGTCTCAGGTGCGGCTCGTCTGCTGAGCATCTGCTTTTTGATAGCGGGGTGGTCAGGAGCTTATTGATTTCCATCCGAGGGAAGGAGGAAGCTTTCCTGCTAGGTTTAATGTGCTCTCACCAGCGCTCCTGTGCGCATTCTCAAAGCAGAGTTCAATCAGGCCCACTGCCTTGTCCTTGGGGTTATCATTTTGAACGGGAATTGGCGTTTAAATGACACTAAAAACACCCAGCTTAACAGGAGTGTGTTTCAATGCCCCGAAAGTCTGATTTTGTTTGTGACTATAAGGTAAACTAACTTACTTTTGATATTCTAATTCCTTTAGAGATGTCTATAATAGGCACCTAGATGACTAGCGTGAATGACGCTACCGAGGTTGGCGACCTCCGCCTCCAGCAATCCCCCATCTCCAGGTTTCCAGAGCGAAAGACGCACATTGGATTGATCTTTGTACTGAGAAATTGCTCCAAAGGTAGCACACAAATCCGAGGCTCTTTTTCTCCCACCCCCAATTCGTTATTTTACGAATAGACACAGACGTCTTAGAAGGCTGGGGAGGAAGTCCTAGGTTCAATAAACTGGGCCCAGTGGTGCGTGTCTGTCACCCCAGCAGCTGCCCAGGGAGAATGCCATCTTAGGGAGGTCCAAGGTCACCCTAACCTACATAGTAACTTGTGGCTATTAGTGGTAGAGCCCGAGTTTCCAGAATCTTTACAGTTAACTGATTTCTCTGCCACCCTGTCCTTGTTGGCATATATGTGTTTTTCTCCAAGAAAGGACACTGAAGGATATTTTTATGTTCGTAGAAACAAATAGAACAAAATCCTCAAAGCTTTAGTCTGGAAGTTTTTTTTTTTTTTTTTTTTGCTAACTTATTGATCCTCAGATTCTTAAGCTTTGCTCTATGAGAGAGGTTACTGATATGATCCCTGCACAGAAAGGCCCCATTTCTACTAGAGTTGCTCCCCTGAAGAATGAGCCCCAGAAGCTGCCTGTATGCTTCGAGGCTTTGTTCTTGTAGTACCTCCATTAACTCCACCAGAGGGGCATCCTCCCATGACGGGGCCCACTTGACTCTTTGTAGAGTTTGCAAAGAACTTTGGATCCCACAATATCAGGAGGCACAGTTCCTAAGAAAGCTCTCCTACTGAGAGGCAAAATGGTAAGAAAGCTTCAAAGGCAGACTAGAGGAAGGAGAGAGGGTTTAGTTAGCCCAGGGTTGGGGTTGGGGAGGAGTACTAGGCTAAGGTAGAAAGAAAAGGGGGTAGAGAAATAATTATTGATAGGCCAAGGTTTGTTTTTGTTTGTTGGTTGTTTATGAGAGAGGGTCTTACTCTACATCCCATTGAACTTACTCTGTAGCTGAGGTTGATCTTGAATTCACGGCAATCCTCCTGTCTCAGCCTCCTGAGTGCCGGGATTATAGGCATGAGCACTACACGTAGTGTGGGAACCTTCTGGGGGATTTTCTCCCAGTTTGCTTGGTCCTCATGGGGCCCGTCTTTCTACACCTGTTGTGCTCTGTGAGACAGTAATGACCTCTTTCCTAATTTCTTACTATCAATCACCTTTAGTTGAATGGGTTGCTGTTATTAACTATTGAAACCTGTTAAAAGAAAAAAACCCATCTGTGTTTGTTGAATTCCTGTTAGATGGTTCATAGATATAGTTCTTAAAGATGCCAGAATTGGAGCTGAATTACACTCGGAGGTTTTGGTCACCTCTGCGTTTCTAGTAAATAACTACAGCTGTTTGGGGTGAAAGGGCAGAAGATGGTCGCATGGGTCTCATGCTGGGAATTTAACTGAATCTTTCATAATCAGGTTTCCTGTGGCTAATCTCGTTAAAGAAGCAATTGGACTAAGTCCTTCCCTCTGGCGGAGATGATCATCTGGGTTAGTCTTAGTCTCTGGGATCCCAGTCGAATTATTTTAAGGCAACACACTTGTATGGCAAAGAGACCTTTGTATTTCGCTGAAGGAGAGGTGTCCCTTTCTGCCATAGCAATGCCATTGCCTGTTTTCGTGATGGCCGTGGGGTTTGTAGAGGATGTTTGTAGACGGTGAACACACTCGAGAGGAGAGTTCCTTTTCAGTTAGAGAGGGTTCTAGAAGTGGGTACTTCCCAAGGGTCCCAGGAAAGGCGCAGTGACCACTTAAAATGAAGGCAAAGCGTTTGCTGTGTTCTGGGCACTGAAACCGCATTTCTGGGTGGGTGTGTCTTTTCTTCATGAAGCTGTTCCCATCTTGTTTTCCACAAAAATCGTCAAGCCATTTTCCAGTGGGAAAACAGAAGCAGCCACCGTTGGTCAGGCCGAGTAGCCACGCGTGTCCCATCCACAAAGACAGAGCACAGGTTGTTAGCGCTCAGCATTCCAGACCGGAAACATCCATCTGTGGAGAGAGTGCATGAAAGCCAGCATTCCTTTGGGTTTGCACAGTCAACACTGTTAAGAACGGAGAGGTGATGGGACACAGAGTTTCCCTCTTTTGCCTCACTCGGGAGAGGCCAACCTAATGAGAGGAATTTCAAGCGACAGACCCGGAAGGCTCTGCAGGATTCTGAGGGAACCTTCCGGTATTCCGAGCAGGAGCGCAATCGGAGTGTTCAGGTAAGTTCCTCACTCACTCATTTGATGTATTTGGGGAAACCCAAGAAGACTCCCTTTTCCAAAAATATCTTCCCAACCAGCAGTGTACCTGCCGTTCCATAATTAGAGATTACATTTTGGTTTAAAGAGTCAATCCATTAACATATAAATAGCCCTGGGAGTTAGCTAGGAAATTAATATCTAACTAACATGTTGGCCCAAAAGAAGGCATTGCAGCACAATGGATCAGAATTCTGGACTCTTAAAGACACGCTTTGTGTTGTGCAAAATTCTGATAGTTTCCCTCAGGACTCCCTGTTGCCCACTAATTCACTTGGCAATGCACCCTGGTGTGTGTGTGTGTGTGTGTGTGTGTGTGTGTGTGTGGTGTGTGTATTTGGGGATTCTCAACGTTGCGAACCACTGCTGCAAACCTCAGTGCAAGTTTTGGGGTGGCTTTCTTCAGCTGCAGCTAAGTAAGATTGGAATATCACGGAGCTAAGCATTTAGATGAGAAAGGAAGGAGAAAGGTATAACTCTGACACAGGGCTAAACCGTTCTGAGGAAATTGTAATTGAAAAAATATATATCTGTTTTGTCTATCAATTATTTTTCTATTATATGTATAATATAGTATATAGAAAAATAATTCTATTGCCTAAGTGGTATTATTCTGCATCTTATTTTTCACTTCACCAGTCAGAACATAAATTCCTATTTTGTCTCAGTCTGAACTAAAGGACCTGTAATGCTTATAACCCACGCTTTGACTACACGGTCCTGTTGGAGATGTGTGGAAGAAATAAAGGCACCCAAGAGTGTGGTTCTCTAGTTTAGAGGGCTTGGTCCGAGAAAGGTCGCTGGTGGCATCCTTGCCACTCCACCTAGTGTTTCTGACTAGAGCCTTCTAGCGCATGTTTTAAAGAAGGAACATACTGTTTGTTTATTCCGTACTTGTTTCTTGGAGGGTGGCATTGGGACCACTCTGCAAACAGGCTGGAACTGCACGGAGTACTTAGAGCGCTTGTTTCTCCAAGGTGGAACCACATTCTCTGTTACAAATGTATTAGAAGTTCTCTTGCTCACAGTTGTTACTAAGCAAGAACAGAACCACTGACTGGTGAGGAAGTCAATGGGGAGTCTTCTTGCTTCCTCCTTGGCAGCGCTTCCAGCATATCCTTCGCTGTCCCTTGAGTCCATCCCCCAAGGGATTGGCATCTTACTGTTGGCTTTAGCTATCCCTCCCCCTCACCACCAGCCTCTTCCTTCTCACTCCAAGACAGTTTTCTTAAAAAGTTGAGCCCTTTAGTCCGCCAAGAGCTGGGCTGACAACAGCTGAGAGAGAGACTGTTTTATAGGCTGTTTCAGTCCAGAGGGATTAAACAGGATGACCTCACTGAAAAAGAAACCGCACTTCATAGTTTTAAATGGGACCGCTCTTAACTGGGTCACCCTGAACCACTGAGCACATTTCTTGTTTCCAATGAATGCGGTGGTTTGGGCCAGAACGAGTTGGGGAGGTAGTTTAAATGGCATTGTCCCTCAGAGATGAACCAACACCTCCTAATCGCAAGTAGAAAGAGGAAACGTGGAATGGGTCATCTGACCTTTATCCTGAGCCTTGAATTCAATTTCTGGACCTGTAGGGAAAGCAAAGGGAAATTCCTTTTTGTCTTCTCCCTCCTTTTTCCCCTCCAGCTCCTCTTGCTTTCCCTCCCCCCATCCCTTTCCTCTTCCCTCTCCTCTCTTCGAGGAGAAATTTGTAGGACATAGTTCTACAGAAAAAAAGACTCCAGGCTAAAGAGACAACTTCACTGACATAGTGCCTGCCTAGGGTACACAAAGTCCTGGGTTTGATCCCCAGCATCCTGTAGGATATATAAACCAGGTGTGGTGGTACATGCCTGTAACCCCAGCATTTGGGAAACAGAGACAGGGAATGTCTCCGGCTAGTTCCCTCCTTAGACTAGCCAATTAGCTAACTCTGAGTGCAGCTGAGAGACCTGCTTCAGTAGAGAATGACTGAGGGAGATATTAAATGGCAACCGCAGGCCTCTGTGTGCACATATGTGTATCCATACACATGAAAACACACACCACACACACACATATACACACCCAAGAAATTCAAATGTTATTAAGTATTTATTCAGTTCCAAGTACCGTGCTGGGCTTTGTTGTTGGACCCCTCCAGTCACCTTAAGAGTGAAGTTGGGAGCAGATGTTTGGTCTCTCTGACTCATGCTATCGTGATCTTTACTAAGACTTTATTTATTTGCTGGGTTGGTTGGCTTGTTTGTTTTAGTAGGCTCTCGTTAGGAAGCACACCCTGGCCTCAAATGTGTGATCACACACCCCATGTTTATTTGGGCTCTGGGGATCTGAACTCGGATCCTCACACTTCCTCCGCAAGGGCTTTACTCACCAAGCTCTCACCGCTGCCCCCTCTTGACTAGTTTTCATTTTGAACCCAAAGCTGCCTCTGTCCACTAAGGAGCTCTGAGACGTCTCAAAAATTGAGTTTGGAGGATTCACTGCCACAGGATTTCTAGAAGCAATCTTTCCTAAATCTTTTGGGCTTCTGAGAATGATACTAACTTTTGGTCTCAGACCTCTAAAGAGGAAATGGATCTTACCAACACTGGTAAGCTTTCGTTATTCATAGTTCTGGTCCAGGGATTTCCCTTTGGCTAAATCGCTGACTCAATACTTCTTGTTTTAGAAAAAAGGAAGTCACAGAAAGACACCTGCTAATGAACCTGAAGTAACATGGTTGTGTTGTCCTTGGCATGGATGTCCGATCCTATGGAAAGATGAATGCCCTGAGGATGAAGAGTTCAAGGCCTACCTGGGCAATGTGAGTCTCTATCCGTAAACAATAGGAAGGGGGAAGGAGGAAGGGAGAGACTGTACAATTGTTTCCTATGGGGTCTATTTTATTTTCCCTTAAATATAACTTTTAACTTGGCCCCCGAGAAGCTTGAACAGGCAAGTAAGTTGTCACTACAATGAAAAGACAAATTTTCCATGGTTTTCTTCACACTTCAGATCACTAAGCCAGAGAAATTCTTGATATAAAGTTCTTCTGTATCGTATCAAGTTCCACACTGAAGAGGCTGAAAGAGGGTTTTGTTGAGTGAAGGATCTGTGTCAACCCAGTGTTGACCTGGGTCCTTTTTAATGCACTAGGGCAAGGCCTATGGCCCTAATGAAAGGCTTCGATCAAGGCCATTTCCTTCACTCTCTTACTTGTTTGATCTAGTGGGTCGTGGACGCACATCTATTAACTGCCTTCTGTGCACCAGGCTTTGTGCTGGGGAGTTTTGGGTGCAATCTGGGAAGAGCAGAGCAGACAGCAGCGCCAAGTGACCAAGGCAAGCGTTACAGGGGAGGGAAGAAGAGGAAACTGCAGGGATGGAGGAAGCCGTGACTCATCGCCTGTGATCAAGGAAGGCTCAAGCAGAGGAACTGACTCTACACCATGGCAGAAGACACTTTGCGGTATGACACCAACCTGCTTCCTGGATTTGGTTTTCTGCCCAGCTTTTGCTTCTGAGCATTACTTTGGGTGGGAGAGTTCACCTGGAGATTATAGTCCATTCATCTTAAATCCCAGAATCGAGACAGCGTTGTGTGCCAAGAACATAATAGTTGTCAGATTGATGTGTACCTACATAGCTATGGCTCCTGGCTTTAAAGGGCCTTCTGCCTTGTTTCTTTATGTGTAAAGGGACCTTTCTTTTTGTGTTTAATCTCAAAATAGCTTTAAGTTTTTCACTTCCCTGTTTTAGCTAGAATCCTGTGTATGGTCAATGACTCTGAGTCCCTGCTATCTTACTATCTCCTGATACCAGGCACTGTGCTAGGTTCCCCCCATTGTCCTGTGGGATTCTCCTTTAAAATTTCAACTAGTCCTTAGAATAGTCTCATGATGTCCAGGGTTCCTCAGACAGCATTAGAACCAAACACTTAATACTCCAGAATGACACTTTAAAATCTGGAACTTTGACATGTCATCCTGCCCTGTGAAAAGATACCTAATGGAGCTTTCAGGAATGATGAAACCAATCCTATCACGTTATGAGCTGATCCCTTCTATGAGTGCCTGCCAAGAGTAGGGGGAATCTCCTGCTGGAACCCAGTTTAGCCTCAAAGGAAACTCGACTCACTACAAAGGCTGGTGCCTGATAGGCATTATATTTTTTAAATGATAAAAATAATTATTTATATATTCAGTGTGTGCACATTCATGTGTATGGAGGTCCTGGAGTTATTCATCAAATAAATGATCAACATCAGGTGTCATCGCTCAGAAGTCATCTACTTTGGTCATGGTGTTTGTTTGTTTGTTTGTTTGTTTTTTGAGACAAAGTCTCATTGGGACCGAGGGCTTATAGATCATGTCCATGTCCCCAGCACCGAGGTTACAATCTTGTGCCACTGCACTCGGCTTTTTACGTGAGTGGTCAGGATCAAACTCAGGTCCTTGAGCATGAGATGCAGGCACTTGACTGACCCGAGCTACCTCTCCAGCACCATGCCCAGCATTCTTTACAGAGCTTCTCTGTCCAGTAGAATACGAGTTCTAAGAGAGTACAGACAGCTCACACTCGGCAATGGATTTTCAGCATCTAAGGAAGAGCTATGCATGTAAGCACACAGGACATGTGCGTGGATCGTGTGTCTGCCTGCTGGCTGCTGACCTGGAAATCTGATACTCTTAATTTGTTCTTTCAAAGAAAAATCAACACAGTTAAATGATAGTTAGCTCAAATCAGATTAAGATACCTTACATAACTGACGGTGATGATGATGATGATTAGCATTTAAGTTAAAGTGGTTCACAAAGTCATTGTAGTTCAAAAGAAATAGCTCTTAACAAATCATGGTTGCTTTTGTATATCGATCAACCTAAGATGAAGTATTTGAATAATTTATTTGACGAATAATCCCAGGATTTGTCTGTTGTGGGAGAGTGGTTTGTACCTTGCCACTTGTATTTTTAATAAACGCTGTTGGCCAGTAGCCAGGCAGAAAGTATAGGTAGGGCAACTAGGCAGGAAGTAGAGGTGGGGCAATGAGAATTCTGGAAAGAGGGAAGTTTCAGTCTGCAGTCGTCACTCAGACACAGAGGAAGCCAGACACAGAGCAAACAAGATGTGACTGCCTTGCTGAAAAAGGTACCAAGCCACATGGTTAGCACAGACAAGAATTATGGGCTAATATAAGTTATAAGAGTTAATAAGAAGCCTGAGCTTAGGCCAATCAGTTTATAATTAATGTAGATTTCTGTGTGATTCTTTGGGACTTAATAGCTACAGGACCAAGCGGGACAGAAACCTCTGTCAACATTTGTCAGAGGGCACATAGAACGTAGTCTTCTATTATTTTCATTATTATTTTAGTAATTATAGACTGTTGTTAAATAGTACAGACAAGGTTGGGAGGGTAGAGCAGGTGCATGAGGCTGTGTTTGCTCTTCAGCACCATGTAAAAACAGGCAGGGGTATCCCCAATTCCAGCACTTGGGAGGTGGAGTCTTAGAGCTCAGAAATCCAAGGTCATCTTCTTCTAAAATGGCTGAGTTAGAATCTTGGGCTTCATGGGACCCAGTCTCCAAAGAAGAAAAGAAGGAAGGAAGAAGAAAAAAAGGAAGAAACATGAGGAGTAGTAGAGGTGAGTAGAAAAAGGTATCACTACAGTAAATTATGGTCTGGAAAGGCCACACAGTCTCGCAACATTCATATGCTATCAGCATCTTGGAGGAAGTAAAGAAGTGGCATCTCTTATCTTTCTGAAGCTCATTGGGGTGGGTTGATTGTTCTATCAGCACAAGGATTTTTATTCTGAAAATCAGGAGATTGTTTCAGGACTGTGTGTGGGCATTTCCTAGGCTTCCTTATCCGGGAGGCATGTGGTTGCCTTTCTGCCATGATTTTCCTGAGTTCTGAGATATGACCTTCATTACTTAAGAGATCTTAGCAGGTAAGTATTTGGTTTCAAATTAAAGGATCTATCAGGAATAAAACAAAATCACCATCCCCCAAGCCCCATAGAGGTGGAGGTGACAGAGATCTTTGTAAAACTATCTCTCTGTTGGGACTCACAGATCCACAGGAGCAAACTTTCAAGTCTTGAAAGCTATGATTTGGGGACTTTTTCAAGCGTGGGCAAGTTTAGATTTCTGAAAGCCACTGTGAGAATTACTGACTTTGACAATGATGATTAAGAAGAAACCACAATGTAGGTAGTCATTTCCATCCAACATGGTATAGTATAAAGCTGTGGGGGAACTTGTCTTTCTGGCCTTGAAAATGATAACATGTGACGTGAATATTGTTAGATCTGTTTTGCTCTTGTAATCTCAGAAATCGTAAGGACATTGGAGTTATCTCACTAGCCTTGGTCCTAAGGCTATAGTGTCTTCCAAGGATATCTGGATATCTGATTATCTCGCTACTCTGTGCACAGTTCTGTTGAAAAGGAAGTGACCACTTGATAAGACATTGCATTTCGCCTTTGAGAGCCTTTGCCATTGCAGATCTAGCCTGTTTAATAAATTCAGACCTTTGCTTTCATCCGCTCTTTGGACTGTTTCAAATGAGCCAGATTTCTTTTTATGTGAGTCTTTTCTCACTGTCTTTTTAGAGGGTAATTGTGTATTTAAAAGATGAGAAGATCACACCATAAAAATGGTCTCTTCTGCTAATAGAAAATACAGGCAATGTTATGATTCCATGAAAGAACTCTGAAATGTCAGGGGTTCTTTCCACATAGTAGCACTGGGCTGACGGGCAGTTCCAGGGTGTTACTGCGGCCCCTGCTTGGGCATCCAGACAGACCAGAGAGCTATTGCACACCTCTGGCTGATCACAATGGTGGGAGAGAAAGAACATGTGTCTAAGCACATACTAGACCCCTTCCTCCTGAGATCTGCCCTCTTGGAATAAATGAGGGACTCAATTTACTTTTGGCTCAGATGCTCAAGTTACATGACCATGACCAAGACTGAATTCAGTGGGCCAGAAAGATTTTTATTCTATGTCTTGGGGCTATGCATGGGAATAACTCCATCCCGGGCTACTCTAATATGAAAGAGAATACCCGAGTATTAACGATAAAGAGCTGTCTTTTGTTTTGTAAGCCACATCAAAATGTTAGCATGTGTATTTTCCATTGTGGTGGGACATTTGGGCATCTGAGTCATGGTCCCCACTGAAGCGACTAACAGGGCACACACACCAGGTAACTGATTGCTGAAAGCACATTGATTGCCCCTTGCTTCTTTCAGCATGACGTCAGTGTAGCCAGTGGAGTGGGTGATGCTTCCTTTTCAGTCAGGAGTGGCTTTGATTGTGGACCCTGTGATCGGTCTGAAGTGATGACACATTTGGAATGGGCTGACATCCAGCGATCAATCAGTATCCTCTCCATATTCCCAGTTAGCTGCTCGTGAGTGTATTCTAAAGGGCATTGCATCCTTTAAAAGTCAGGTGTGGTAGCACGGACCTGCAACCCCAGCAGTTGGGAGACTGATGTGAGTGCCGGACCATCCCATGCTGCATTGTCAGACTCTGGATAAAACAGTAAAATAAAAACTCCAATCCAGCCTGTGCGACCACAAAGGCAAAGCTAGTTGTTTCTCTCCGATTTTGTTTATGGTAAGATAGAAGCGATTTGAGAGCAAGTGGGTTTGCTGGTTCTCCTTCATAGCTGGGACTTTTGCTTTGTAGTAGCAACACACAAAACACTGATAGGGATTTCCAAAAAAAACTTATATGTGATCCAGTGAGATAGTTTATCAAAGCAGTGGCTTGTGGCCAGTAGGAAAGGACTTTAAGGTTTTCAAAGAATATGGAAGGAGTGGGAGTTATCTTCGCCTGAGCAGAGACCCCTGTTTTGCTTTAGCAGCCTGTGTGAGATGCGGAACCGACACGCTCTTGCCTTGTCTTTGGGGTGTCAGGGAGTCAGTGGCACCTTAAAAATAACTGCAACAGGATAAGGGGCAGGAGGAAAAAATAAACACTGGTAACAAAACGGTTTATTAAGGAAGGAAGTCAAATGAGGCACATGGAAGCAGTCATGTGCGGAATAAATATAGACAAGCGCTTTTCCAGAGACACGCAAGGAAAAACCCAGACCCAAATGTACTGAGAGCTATCCAAGGAGAGAGACAATGGTCCAGTGGGCTGAGATGCTATCTGTTGGCCAGAGGAAAAGCCCCACTCAGGAAGAGAGGTGTTGAAAAATAGAACTAAATCGGAGGGGGAAATGCTAACCAAAGCCTGTGTATTTAGTGGTAACTCGGGCATGGTGGCATGGGGAAGCCAGGCAAACTATTAAAGGGGGAACCCGGAGACATTTTCTGAGTGTGATAGACGGGAGTCACCACATTGCCCCATAATGGACACCAACAACCACCTGGGGAGTTTTAGAAACTCTTCAGTAAATCATCATTTTTTTTTTACAAGGGGAGGGAGCAGAGTATAAAAGTACAGATATTCTTTTAGGTCATTGGCTACAAAGATTATGTAATTGTTTATTTAACATTGCAAATAGATCTAAGCCTTTGTAGCCCAAGTTAGACCAATGTCCACCAGGTAGTAAATGTTGAAGGCTTGGCAAGCCATTTGGTCACTGTTGTAGATTCCCAAATTTGCCATGGTGGCACAAAAACAGCCTTAAGCAGTCCATAAGTGAATGAATGAACATGGTGGGGTTCCAATGAAGCTTTATTTACAAAAATAAGATGTAGGCAGAGTTTTTCTGTCCAGCAGCAGCTCTCAAATAAACACATGGAGGCTTATATTAATTACACATGCTTGGCCAATAGTTTAGGCTTATTACTAGCCAACTCTTACATTTAAATTAATCCTTTTTTTTTTTATTTATGCTCTGCCACATGGTGGTACCTTCATTAGCATGGCATGTTCATCTCTTGTTCCCTCTGCATTTGGCTGGTGACTTTTCCGACTTCACTCTTCCTCATCCCATTATTCTCAGTTTGGCTGTCCTGCTTAACTTTATCCTGTTTAGCTATTGGCCAGTCAGCTTGTTTATTAAGCCAATCTTGGCGACATAGTCACATAGTGTACAGAAGGATTATTCCACAGCAACAAGAGGCTGTACTTGGCTCCTGGGATAGAGTGTAGGAACTCTTGCTCAATTGCTTTCCTGCAAACCTCAGGACTGCTTCTTGGTGGTAAATAGTTGATACTTGATATGTATTCTGATCATCTAAGAAAAAGAGTCATTATCATCAGGCTGGAGAGACCACTCAGTGGTTAAGAGCACTGACTGCTCTTCTAGAGGACCCAGAGTTCAATTCCCAGCACCCACATGGCAGCTAACAACTGTCTGTAACTCCAGTTCCAGGGGATCTGACACCTTCACACCAATGCACACAAAATAAAGTTAAATAAATTATAAAAAAAACATTTTTTAAAAAGAGTCATCATCATCAATCTTCCATAATGTTATAATGTCACTTTGTTTTCAGTGAGCCAGGTGAGCATAGTGCTTTCAGAGAGTACAGCCCTCTTCTGAACCATGCTGGCTCGCTTCCTCAGAGAGAGCTTCAATGTACTAGACATATTAATGACATACATATTTAGTGTTTAAACCTAATGGTTTCTGTATTTCCATAAAAATGATTGTCCTAGTTAGGGCCATTATTGTTTTAACAAAACACCGTGATCCAAAAGCAAATTGAGAGCTAGGTGGTGTTAACTAGCACATGCCTTTAATCCCAGCACTGGGGAGGCAGAGGCAGGCAGATGAGTTCAAGGCCAGCCTGGTGTGCAGAGAGAGTGCCAGAACAGGCTCCAAAAGTACACAGAGAAACTCTGTCTTGAAAAAAAAGAAAAGAAAAGAAGAGAGAGAGAGAGAGAGAGAGAGAGAGAGAGAGAGAGAGAGAAAGTTGGGGAGGAAAAGAGTTTATTTTGCCTACACTTCCAAATCACTCTTCACCAATGAAGTAGGTCAGGACAGAAACTCAAACAGCACAGGAACCTGGAGGCAGGAGCTGATGCAGAGGCCATGGACGAGTGCTGCTTTATTGGCTTGCTCCTCATGACTTGCTCAACCTGCTTTCTTATAGAACCCCGAACCACCAGTCCTGGGATGGCCCCACCCACAAAACTAATTAAGAAAAGGCCCTACAAACTTGCATACTGCCCAATCTTTTTTTTTTCTGTGTAATGATGTGATCTGTTTATTCAAAATGATTTCCCAATTTGCCCAATGATTCAGCAGGCTTTCTTTTACTTTCACCTCAAACTATCAACATACTTTTGTATTTTGTATTTTATTTTAACCATGTATGATATTTTGACATTTTATTGGTATCAGAGGCTACAGCCCAATCTTACAGAGGCATTTTCTCAACTGCGGTTCCCTCCTCTTAGATGACTTTAGTTTGTGTCAAATTGACATAAAACAATGATATACTCTGGGTTTCTAAGCTAGATACTTAACTCAACTTAAGGAAATCCCAGCCCCTAAATCACCAGATCTTGTCATTCAGATCACTCAGTGACGTGTTCTGGGGGCCTTTAGTCCAGTGGCACCACGGAGACTTCAGGGAATAACGTCTCCTCTTAGCAGCTTTATAAACCACACAGGTATGGTCTACCTCTGAGTCCAATTTTGTGATAACTAGAACCAAATGGAGTTGAATTAATGCTTTTTTTTGGGGGGGGGCGGGGGAAATGGCAGGGGCTAAGAATGTTACTACATTGGCAGCTAGATTGACATTTTTTTTTCTTGGTATTATGGCTTTCTTGGGTTGATCTGTAGAGATACTACTTGATTTTGTCAAATTGCAATGTTTATCTCCTATGATATCTCTGGTGATACTTTACACTTAGTTTCCATGGCTACATTCAAGTTTGTATTTCCATTAGCAGATGACATTTGTCCCTACCGCTTACCACCCCCTCCCTATTTCCTTTCCGTAAGAAAGGGTCTTTTCCATATCTTGGCTTTTTGTCTTCTATTTTTTTATCCAGACTCTGGATGTATGAGTGGTTAGGAAATTGGAAGGGCATTTTCTTTGCCTTTGAGTCCCGCAGGGTGTACAGAAAGATGCCTTGCAAGCAACAGCAACTGCAGGTGTTCCTTACCACCTCTGAGGATGCTCAGAGTCTTCAGCTGCTGTTGGTTTAGGTGTGAGTGCTGAGTCACGCGTAGCTCTGAGCAGCTTCCATGGGATTCGATAGGTATTCCCAGCCAACTGCTGAAGTACAGACTGCTACTTCTCACTGCGTTCAGTACCCACAGGCTAGCACAGGAAGAGCGCTGTCTTTTCTTATGCCCGCTTTGAATGTGGGTTTCCTAAACCTCTTTGAAGTCCTTGATTAATAACATAATGTGTTTATTATGATAATATGCTTAGTTACCCCTGTGTCTTTCCTTAATAGTAGGAGCTTACAAACATACCAACTTGGTGATTAGCGGCATATCGAGAAATATCTCTTATATTATGATCAATCTGTATAAATCCTTTACATATAACTTTTTAAAGATATTTTCAGAAATGACAGGGTTGATAGTTTCTCTGTGGTAGGCCTCTTCTATTTGGGAATATTCTGTTTCAAAAAAGGCACATCCATACTTGAATACACACACACACACACATACACATTTAAAAAAAAAGAAAGATAAGGGAAGAAAAGCTAAAACAGAAGGGTCAAATTTAAAAAGAGAAAATATTGGGATTGCTATTAACCTTATAAGAACATTCATTCTTTGCACAGTGAATAACTCCTGGGTGATTTCGTCAATCCTGCCCCTCTCCAGCTCCACAAACTTGATTCCAGACAATTTCTTACTAACACTGGAGGGAGCAGCTAAGTAGAGAAAATTTAGCTAAATTATTTTCAAAATCATTTACTTGAAGCTCAAACCGATGAATTGTTCTTAAAGCAGTTTGGCCATTAAAAGGAAAAGCAATATTCACTTTCCTCGCACCTAACCAAAATCCAGTTATGGCATGAACATTAAAACACATTGGCAGCCAAGCCTTTAATCCCAGCATTTGGGAGGCAGAAACAGAGCGATCTCTTTGAGTTCAAGATCAGCCTGGTCTACAGAGTAAATTCCAGGACAGCCAGGGCTATGCAGAGAAACCCTGTCTCAAAAAAAAAAAAAAAAAAAAAAAAAAACCACATT
>NW_026067902.1:21888773-21917799 GCF_014885135.2 Alexandromys fortis
TAGCCTTTCTTTGGAGTCCTCCCTCATCTCTTCTCTAACTAGCTGTCTTATCTGTCATCTCCTAGCCTGGGGATTTTTTTTTTTTTTTTTGCAATTACTAAATCTAGTGGATTTTTCCTCCCTCTCCCCTTCCCTCCAGCTTCCTTTATTTTCAAAGCCAGATTTAATAGATTTTTTTTTCTGTCTATCTCTTTCATTAGAGTGTATGACGTCCCAGGAGGGCTGAGATGGTATTTAATTCAAAACTTTAAGATGACCACAGTCAGGTTCTTAAGAGATGTTTGTTAAATAAATAGATTACTCCTCATTGGACCAATGACTTTCAGGAATGTGGGACTAACGGCATTTATATAGACTTGCATTGTTGTTTTATTTAAACGATGTGGCCTGTCTTTCCACATGGTTTGGCTTTAAGGGACTCATTTCCTGTTTCTTTTAAACGGTTTTTTGGTCTGAAATCCTTTTGCTCTGAAGTCCGTCTCCCCACCCCCCTCCCTGCAAGTTCAGTCCCTTTTGCAGGAGGTCTCAGCCTTCAGGGGGCCTCCCGGTCCAGGCTGGAGGTAATGCACTCTGTTCCATTGTTTGCTTAGCCGCCTGGGTGGTTCCCACTTTGCAAGCAGAGGAAGCAGCTAAAAGAAAACCCTGGGGAGCCCAAATGTGGCCTCTCCATCCCGGCAGCTGGTGCTGGCTCAAAGTGCAGCAAGGACGGGGGCCTTCTTCTAGGGCAGCTGCTACACATCTTTCCCGGAAGACATCCTCTTCAGCTGTGGGCTTTCTTCTCATCCCGCCCCCCCCCCCTTTTAATACTATGGATTGAACCTAAAGCCTCCGGACCAGTAGGCAAGCATTCTCCACTGAGCTACGTGCCCATCCTTCTAAATTCTGAGATGCTCTCACCAAGTCAGCCAGCCAGCCTTGGACTACCTCTGTAGCACCACAAGAAGTTCTTAAACATGGTGATTCTCCTGTCTCAGCCTTCCAAGTAGCTGGGATTCCAGGCCTATACCACCAGATTCGGTTTTATTTATTTATTTTTATGGATGACCATGACTGATAGAACCACATTCTAAACATTTAAATTATAATAGAAAAAAGCAGCTTCCTATCATCTCCATATCTTCAGACGGTCTCTCTCGGTGGTTGTTGTTGGTGGTTTTTTTAATGTGATTTGGGTAGTTCCTGCTCTTTTTACTTACCGGGGGGCCCAAGTGCTCCGACACGGTCATTTTCCACCAAGACACTTTTGGGTTATATTTTCTTATTGGGGGAAATCGCAAGTTTTAGTTATCCTTTTGAGAAATGCTCTTCAAGAATTTGGTTTACTGTTGCCCTGGGAAAGCCTGTGGCTCAGGGAGTTAGGACAATACCAGATAATCAGGTTGTTTCTGTGGAACAGTTGCTACCTGTATTTGGCCTTCCCAGAGTCAAGCTGCTTTTCCGGGGCGAAAGGTATGTCCTTTAATGGAGCGACGGAAGGGAGGGGAGCCTTGAGAGATAACTAGATTTGCAGCTGGAGATTTATGCTCAGCCATGGATTTATGCTTTTGAAAATATGTACGCTATTAACAATGACTAAAAGTCTGAGATACCTAAATGCCTTAGTCTGTTTTGAATTGTAACAAAGTATCCAAGGCTGAATACTTAATGAGTAAAAACAGGTTCACGAGACTCCAGATCCTGATGTGAGACCACCTTCTAAAAAAACGTGGAAGGTCAGAGCAGAAGTCAGCCTCCAGTTCTGTCAGGCCCTCCCATTCCCGCTCCTTGACTCTTGCATAGCAAAGCAGAGGAGGAAGAGGCAAGCACATAAGAAAGGAAGATCAAGCTCAGGAGCATTCAGTACGTTCCCCCCCCCCCCCCCCCCCCCCCCCCCCCGAGAAGCAATTCGTTGGGGCCCCACCCAGCTTTCACAACCAGCCTTTACCCTTCAATGAGGGTGGACCACATCACCCCCGCCACACACACACACACACACACACACACACACACACACACACACCCCAAGCCCTGCCTGCCTACTCAGCATTGTGATCCTTCCCACCTCTAGAGGTGCACGGACCTCTAGAGAACATCCTAACCAGGGCACTGAGACTCCAGGAATGGGCACACACACACAAAAGTACGGTGTAGGATAACTGGAGAAGGGAGACAGATACGCAGAAGTCAAACACGGAAGAATGGACGTCAAATGAACTCCAGATGCGCTCCAAACACCAGAACAAAGGCAAGGGAATTGCGCAGAACCGCTTCTGCAAGACACAGCTGATCAGATCACAGAGGAGGGAGGCTGCCAATGGACTTCACTGTCACCATGGCTCCTTTTTAAGAGTCCTTTTATTCCTTCAATTTGAGTACTGGAGAACAATGGGTTCTTATGTAGCCCTGGGCTGGTCTTGAACTCACTAAGGATGGCCTTGAGCTTCAGATTCTCTACTTTACTAGTGCTAGGAACACAGGACGAGCAAACAGGAGTCTTAGTTCCCTGGTCAGGAACTTGGCTTTGCTTTTATTCACACGTTTTCTGTCCTTCCCTCCATGATCCTCAGCCTTGTGTACAGAAGAGGAACCTCACTCTACGCTCTTTTATGGGAAGGTGGAATATGGAGAAAGAACTTCTGCTGCCTGTTGTAGCTGAAGCTATTGTTGAATTTTCACCATAACCCAATTCCTGAGGAGATAGACCTTTCTGTGAAGTGTCATGGACTAGCTGCGACATTGGAGGTCTCAAAAAAAAATGTTATTTTCTATCCTGTGGAAAGAAAGCTGGGTTAATTGATGGTCCTCATTAATGCTCATCTCAATGCATTTTCAGACCTAAGAAAGCCTGATGTCCCCCGAAACAGGGACAGAGCAGAATGACGGGTCCTGGCCCTGGCTTTATCATACTTGGGGGTAGTAGCTGGAGCGTGTCTTAGTGATAAAGAGCTGTGGAGGAATGATATCATCCGGTTATTTCCAGACTGACCACTCATTGCCACTGTGATTACTTTCCAACGCTCTCCTGTCCCTTCTGCTATGATGACTAGCAAGGTTTGAGGCAATCACTACTGAACCAGTGAAGAGACACGGTGTAGCGTTTTCAGCGAATTGAGGATGGACATGTACAGGGGTGGGCCGTAACTGTGTTACGAAGAGAAATCTTGTTTTAAACTAAACATGCTGTAGTCTATCTGACTTGATATGAAGAAAACACAGAGCTGAATATTCATATGGACCGGCTCGTTTAAATCCTGCCAAGAACAGTGTGGTAAACGTGTTTATTTTCTCTGGTTAATAGAGGAGGAGACACCATTAAAGTGCTTAAATAATTTTTCAAAAGTCTCATACCTTGGAAATAGTAAGTCTGAACTTTGAACTGGTTTGTTTTTTTTTTTTTTTTTTTTTTTTTCCTGACAGAAAACCAAGGTAGTATTATTTCCAGAGCATTCCTTGGAAGGCTAAGGCGGTTCAAGGGGTCACGATTAACTCACTATTTTGTATTCTGGAAGAAACATTCCCGAGTAAATGGTCAAGTCCTCAGCCGGCTCTCCTCTCCAGGTAGCTGGAGCCTTCCGCCACCCACCTCCTCTCGTGCAGCAAGGGCGAATGCCGAGAACCTCCCTATGCCTTGGTTCCTTGCCCTGTGACTGTGTAGTGTCTTTTAGTAAGCTAAGCCTCGGTGAGGAAGAGATCAGAAGGTCAGCTTTGGCCAAGAAACCTAAGTGTGATCTTGAAAAGGTTAATCTGTCTCTCTCAGCTTTGGTTTCTTTTTCAGGGAAATGGGGAAAGTTCTAGAATCTAATTCAGAGTCTGCCGTGAGGAACGAGGGAGGAGGTGTAAAGCACTTAGAACCCCACCCCCACCCCCAGTATCTTCCGAAATAACCAGTACAGAGTCACTATCTGCTTGTGAACATTTTGAAGGAGAGGAAAGATGGCTTCTTGGCGAGAGGCCAGTGGTGTTCAAAACACAGGAAGTAAAAGAAGCTCAGGAGCAATTCTCACGCACTGGAGGGGAGGCCTCTTTCGATACAAGCAGAAAAGTAAATCTACTTGGTGAATAATAATTTTTCTCGGTGATTTTCTTTTTGAAAATGGTCGTTGTATTCTTGTTTGAGGGTGTCGTGTCCCCCCCCCCCATGAACTAGCTTCCGCCTGAGGTGAACAAATCCTTTCCCTTCTCAGATCTTATCTGCTTCTTATCTGTAAGATGGATAGATTGGGGCCAGTCTCCCCTGTGTCTGGTGGCTGTTTGATCCTGCCATGCCCTGTTGCATCCGCTGGGGAGGAATGTGTCTGGAACCTGTTTCTGCCTTGGGCTGTGGAAGCCAGCCTGGAGGGGCTTCTTCAGTGTGAAGGAAAAGTGACCCGGACTCGCTTCTGGTCAACGTTCGAGTTCTGTAGCTTTCCCTGGTCTGGTCTAACACGTGGGACTGAAGGAAAAGCTCTGGGAGTCTGCAAGCACGGTTGCAGAACTGCGTTTTCTTTGCACATACACCCGCCTCCCCCACGCTCCCCCCCTCCGCGCCCCAGCAGTAGTGCAGAGGAGAGAGAAACAAACAACAACAAACGACGTTAATTGCGAAGCCCCAACCCCAGACTTTAGCCCAGAGGGATGTTTGAATTCTGGAAAACCGTATGGATAAGCCTCGCAATTATGTACTTAGTCACAACCAGAGGGGAGGAACTTTGAAGGCACTGGATTGAAGAAACACAAAAGTCAGGAAGTGACCCCTTTCGTGGGGACTGCAGAGGCCACAGAGGAGAAACAAAGTCTCCTCACAAGTGGGTAGACGGACCGTACCATCCCAAGGGGCTGGAGTAGGGAAGAGGGCGGTGGAAACTGACATCCTTGCTCTCAAGGAGCCGGCGAGGACACGGGATTTCCCGGCTGAAAAGCTTCAGTGTCTGCCTGTCCCGGCCCAGCCTCTCCCCTGCCGCGGAGGCCTGGGTACCGCAGCCCGGGGGCGCCCTACATCACCACTCTGTGCGCGGGCGGGGCCCTGCTCCCCAGCCTGGGGATGGATGGCATGCCCTAGCCAGCCCATCTGCGGCCGCGGCTGGTCCGGGAGGAAGCCGTCCTCGGGGATGAATGGGGCTTTGTTCGCTGCCAGCCGCGCTCCCCTCGCGGCCCGGCCAGGCACAACGGAGGCAGTATGCGACAGGCATGGAAATGAGCCGCGGGCTCTCTCCTCGCAGCGCCCAGGAATGCTGGCCAGCCGGAAAGGAGCCCTCGCCGGGACCCGCTCCCGCGCCTCTGAAACCCCATTGAGAAGGGTTCTTTGAAGCAATTAAAGCGCGTTTCACGGCGGCCCGGGAGGGGGCCCGGGTCGGCCAGCTTCTCTTTTTATCCCCCCCCCCCCCTTCTCGGCCCTACCGTGTTTGTGCACCTTGGTGTGGCGGGTTACCTAGAGACCAGGCCAGAACCAGCTCCCTCTCATGCAGAGATTCTGTAACCTCACAAAAGCGTCCCCATAAACAGATTGCTTGTCACCAGGGGGTGGGGGTGTGTGGCGGGGTGGAACCCAGTTTGGAGCTGATGCAAGCTGACCTGCAGAGTCTGGGTTCCCGCTTTCAAAGGCTCCATTGCTGGGCTCTACACCCACCTGCCGAGCTGTCAGGGTTGGGCGGGACAAGAAATTACCTCTAGTCAAGGAAGTCCTGAGGCCGTGGCTCAGCATTTTCCATTTTCTCAGCGGTGGGGTGGCGGGTTGTGTTCAGGTCTAGAAGTGATGTCACAGCCAGCCCCGTGAAGTGATGTAACCTGTACATGTTGAAAGACTCAAGACCGGGCGGCTATTTTGAGACTCTCGTGTTTCTTCCTTCCTCCCTGGAGACAAGTGGGTGACTGTGGAGGGCTCACAAAACTGCTCCGGGGGTAAAGCAGTTTTCGTCGTGTGTTACAGTGAAAAATCTTAAGGCTAGAGAACTGAAGCCATAAAAACGGGAGTGCTTGCGAAATGCTTTCTAAATTGAAGGTGGGCACTTACATATCCACACGTGGCAAGTGTATGGACTGGAGCCCCCCCCCCATAACATGCATGAAAAAAAGATTTCACTGCGTTCTCCGGTTATACCCCTTTCCCTGGGACTGGTTGTTAAAGTCTGCCTGTACTCCAGCAGGTGCTTCCTAGAGAACATGGTCCCTTTGTTGTAGCTCTGTTTGTTGTATGCTTTTGAGATTCCCTTTGAGGTCAAAAATGATATTGTATTCCAGATCCGACTGCCTCCACCTTCCAAGTGCTGGGGATTACAGGCTTGTGCTGCTTTGACTTTCAGGATTCCGTTGTTTTGTTTTGTTTTTGGAAATGGGGGCAAAGAGTCTGTGTTCCGAGGAGATCCTTAACAAGGCCTGTCAGTGCTTAGCAGATATGTTCCATGACTGCATGAACGAAGCTGGAAGCTCTGGGGTTTTTGTTTTTGGTTTGTTTATCTATTTGAACTTTATGACTCCAAACAAGAAATAGGGAGCACAAGGAGGATCTTTAGTCCTGAGGATCCTGGGCTAGGGAAATGTTGAGAAGTTTGAAGGGAAGGTTAGGAAATATTTTTGAGAGCATAGACATGTCTCAAGTGTTTCCTGAAATGACCCAAAGGAGAGGGGAGCACTCAGGTGAAGGAGTCACTCTTTCCAGCTTTGGGGGTGGTTAGTTCTGGCTAATGTGAATCATGTTTTCTGTCAATAACGAGTGTGTCCAGTCCATCATTCTTTAAGCATGCCATGGAAACAGGATGACCAGAGCAATGGCTGTGCATAGTAAGCATCATTGCCTCCTATACGCTGCTCCATATGTCCAATCATCAGTGTTTCTCCATGGTGATTGTTACTTGAGGCTTATCTTGTACTTCTATTTTTTTTTCTGAGGCCTGGAATATGTGAATTTCTTTATATACACACACACACACACACACATACACACACAATCAGTTACGAAGCAAATGAACATGAGATGGAAAAGGATGCCCTGCCTCAAGGATAACTGGGCAATGATGCATTGATACCATCAAGTGGTGGCCTGGTAAGCAAATGCAAATCCCTCTTCTAGTCTCTGTCTGTCTGTCTGTCTGTCTGTCTGTCTGTCTGTCTGTCTCTCTCTCTCTCTCTCTCTCTCTCTCTCTCTCTCTCTCACACACACACACACACACACACATCAAGCACTGGGTAGCAGAAAGCCTACTTCAAAATGGTGCCCTGATGTTTCCTCATTCACTAGGGTAGAGTTTGAACACAAGCACATTGCTGTGCGTAAGAACTTCCTCTCTTGTCCTGGGGTCTCATGTGGCTGTCGTCTGGTCCCCATTTTGCTCTCATACGGACATCATGCCTGACAGCTGAGATTCTTTGCCCCCTTGTTTCATTCTGTTTAACCACAGAGACACAAACAACCCAGCGTAGAGCTGCCCATATAAGATGGCCCGGGGCTAGCAGGCAGGTCCCACACTAGCGTGAGAACAATGCCCCTCACACTACAGAGCTGGTGAGTTTTCTCTAAATCCTGTAGTAATCCTGTTTCTTGTCGTTTATAGCAGCACTTTCTGTTTTTCAGCTTGGTCATGAGCAGGCAAATATTAATGGTCCAGAGGAGATTGCTACAGGCAAGAGTAGGCTGTTCCTGCCAGGTGTGGTGGGTGGCACACACCAGCCATCTTAGCACTTGGTAAGTGGATTCTGGGTTCAAGGTTTTATCCTCAGCTACATAACGAGGTTTAAGGCCCGGTTCAGGGACACATGGAAACTCTGTCTCGAAAGAGAATAAACTCCCCTAAACTGTAAGGCAATTTAGTTACGGCCACTAATTAGAGAGGATTGTTTCTCTCCTCTCCTTGTCCCAGAACTCTCCTTCAGGCCTCTGCGGTTCTAAAGCTGGGGCAGCCTACAGTATAGTGACCAGACTCTGAACCCTGGGAGACAGATGCAAAATGCATCCCCCAACCTGATGAGACCATCGTAGCTCTATCACACGTTGCCTTGCCTTTTTTTTTTTTGCAGGTATGAATTATTAGCTTTTTTTCCCCCCCAGAGCCTTGTAATTTGACCATTAGCTAGAAAAATGCCCAGAAGACCTCTCCTTTATTTACTGGCTGACCCATGACCTTAATGAGGCTTCTCTCAAGGGTAGGATTGAGAGTTTTATTTGTCTTGTGTTTGGGGGAAAGAAAAGGGAGGGGCTGCCTCATTCAGCAGTCTTCGGTCCCTAAAATAACCCCCACTCCCCCACCAGCAGTGCTATTTACTTAGTCTCTGGGCTACTAAGTGTAGGGGTGGCCCTTGTTGACTTAAATGAGTCCCTGCAGCTAGGTGGGGCTCTCTGGAGCCTTAGTCATGTGAGGTTGCCAGGGTAACTTAATGTCTCCGGCGCTGGAATGCCTTAAGAAGTACAAAGAGGAGACTGCAGAGTGCATTACAACTTACAGTCTTGTGTTCAATAACAGGCCATCTTTTCGTAATGGGGCTTTTATTTTTACTTTATTTTGTGGGATTGAAAGATCAGAAGCCGGAAATTAGCTGGAAAGGATAAAGAAAAGGAGAATTTAAAGGGGTTTGGGTGGGTGGAGGGGGGGCGGGCATTTCTGTTCCTTCTGTGGATAATGGCTAAGCAAAGAGAACATCTGGCCTGGAGCCGGGCTCTGCAACATCTGGCCCGGAGCAGGGCTCTCTGCAGCACTGCTTTTAATCACTGGGTCATTTGGTCTCTTGCTAGATTAGTGACTGTGGAAGCAGCTCAGATCTCCAACCTGACAGGCCAGGAGAGCTCTAACTTGGCCTGCCACATAGTCAAGGGAGGGAAATGTGGAGTTTCCGGTTTCATATTTAAACCAGGATTGACTCATAATTGTAGCTGTCAGGAGGGTGCTGGAGACATTATGTAATCTGGTTCTTCTGGTGATATGTGTTTAAGGTTTCTGCTCTGTAAATTCCAGGGGAAATTCTGTGTCCATTGAGGGAGAGCTTTCTGGCTGCTCTGTGGTATGCCTGGGCAGGATAATGACAATGCTATCATAGGTTCCTAAGTTTGCCTGAGTCCAAACGTGAATGAATCTCCCCCCTAAAAGGCCTTCCTGGTTTTCCGGAGACTTTTAAATGTGGAGGAGGTTAGGCAAAACCTGGCAAACTTTGGAGACGCTGGTCCAGTAGGAAATTTAATAATGGCAAGACATTCAGGTCTGTAAGTTTTTTTTTTTTGGGGTTCCCCCCCCCCCCCCTTGGACCACATAGCTGCCTTTACTGCTTCCTGTCATTTCCAGCCTCAGAGATCTGGTAGAAGCCACCAGATGCTTCTGGAAACGAAGCTCTGGGGCTGTGGATCATTTGTTCCATTTTCGTTCCATTTGCTACTCACTTCTCAGAGGCCCCAGGGCCTCTGGGGAGGGATGTACATGGATTGCAGAGAGTTAGGGGAAGCTTGAGATAGACCCAGCATTTGCTGCCACCCAAACCAAAGCAAAACCTCAAAAACCAAAAACAAAACAGCAAAAATAGAAAAGAAAAAGTCAGAGGAGCCTGTTTTAAAGGCTGCCAACATTTCTGCTAGGGGGGAGATTTCTTTTCTTCTAAATAAATTTATTTTTTTAATTTTGTTTTACATTCCAACCACAGTCCCTCCCCTCTTTCTTTCCCTCCTCCCCTCCTTCCCCAGTCTACCTCCCATCCACTTCTCCCAAGGGGTAAGGTCTCCAATTGGGAGTCAACAAAGTCTGGCACATTAAGTAGGGGCAGGATCAAGCCTCTCCCCCTGCATTAAGGCTGAGCATGGCTCCCACCATAGGGAATGGGCTCCAACAAGCTAGCTCATGCACCAGCAATAGATCCTGGTCCTACTGCCAGGAGCCCCTCAGGTCGTTCGAGCTTCCCCACTGGGGGAGACTTGTTTTCATTTGCTTTCAGCATCCATGTAAGTTCCATGGATATGATGAGAAGAATTAATTGGCAGAGTATCGTTCTGAGGAGTGATAAAGATTAAATGAAAATGTAAAAGGCTAGCGGAGTGGGTTTATTTGTTCCTGGAAAGACAAAGAATAGTTGGGCGATAAGAGGACCCATCTCTGACCTCCTCTGACTGATACTGACTCCTTAACTCTGTCTATGTATCTTTCCTTCCTCTCCTGGAGTGATCCCCATTCTATTCAGACTTGGGGTTCTCTGTCTTTTTCTGCCCACAGAAGATGACAGTGGTATGTCCAAAGTGTGATCAGCATCCTCATTTACCACTGCTGCCACCATCTTTGCTATTGCCACTAGTAATACTATTACCACTTATATTGTAGCCGACTGGAGCCAAGTAGGCTCAGTTATAAATTCTGTTTCTTTTGAGAAAAACAGAAAAACAATCAGGATAATTGGCTAATTTCCCATGAGCTGTGGAATGGGCAGTAACTTCTTTGCAAGATGGCAGGACCAGTACTTGCTTGTCCTACCACTAATTCAGAATTTTTGTTTAAGGTCATCCCATGGAAGACGTACTTTATGGTATATGATAAACTTCCTTTGTCTTTCAACTTAATCGCCCAGCTCTAAACATTCAGGTTGATCAGGGAAAGTATTTTAATAAAAAAATACTTAAGATACTTATATATATATATATATATATATATATATATATTTATGCATATAGCAGTAGATATTTCCAGAAACAATTTAAACCTTGCCCTGTTCTTTCACAATCTCAGGCTGAGGCATCTTGAGTAGGAAACATTGCTAATGTGACTACATGAGTTCTTATCTCCCATGAGGCTGAAGTTTTATGTGAATATTATGCAGTCACTGTAGCCGGTAACATTATCAGGGGTCTGATGGATGAGGCACAGATGTGTCATTTCATGAGTTGTCTAGCCCAAGTGTACTCATTCTACTGATGCCCATTGAGATAATTCAGGGACAACCGTCCTTGTAATGGACTTTTTTCTATCAGAAAATTAGGTGCTGTCCTTTCTGCTCTTTTTTTTTTTTTCTGAGATGCTACAGATGGACTGGGGGTTGTTCCTACAGTCAAAAGCTATAGAAGACAATAGTTGATACCAACAAGGCGTATCATTCTGCAGCTCTGAAGAAATGAAGCTAAACTCTGGATCTAGCTGCCAACAGGACTTTTGTCTTTGCAATCTCTTCCAGTGCCTCTATCCCATCCCAGGTTTTCATCGTCAAGAAAAGAATTAAAAAGGGGCCCAATGACTATATATTACCTTTGATTTAAAAAGACTAACAAACCTTTTATCTCATACTTTAGGTTGAAAATAAATATACAGTCGTGGAAGCTTGCTCTCCTTAAACCTTTATAAGCTAGCTCATCAGTGTGTTTCATGTTCTCCCCAAACTCTTTTCATTGTTTGCCTACAAACATTTCAGATTCCTTATGAAGGTGTTCAAGTTCCCGATTATCCTTCTAATTTTATTTGGTGTGGCTTCCAACCTGCCCACTTGAATTGTATTCTTGCTTTTCCATATTGTATGCCATACATTAGTCACGTTAAATGACTCTGTGATTTTCTTTTTTTTTTATATACTTTACGTTCTACTTACTTTTATGCATTCATTGTTACTTTTATGCTGTTTTGATGAAATAACAGACACAAACAACTTGGAAGGAGGTTTGTAAGTGATTCTGCTTTCATTGCCATAGTTATTAAATGGTTTCGGAGGCTTCAGCCTGTGGCTGTACTTGAGCAAAGATAGGCAGTGAGCTTCATTACCTCCTGGAAACACGTGGGGATCTGAAGATAACCCGTGAGAGCCAGTTTTCTGCTTCCATCATGTGAAGCCTCAGGATCAAACTCAGGCTGTCAGGGTTGGCCGCAAATGCTTTACCCAGTGAGCCATCTTGCCAGCCCTAGTCACAGTACTCAGAATTTTAAGTCTCTCAAAGAATGGAGGGTCCTGGCGGCTGATGCCTTTTAGATTGCACAGCTGTTTCTTCCCATTCTTGGGACCTAAAAAAGATGTAGAACCCGGTGCCAGGAGGGCTCCAGCCACATCTGGCATTGAGGGCTTTTTTTTTTTTTTATTTATGTCTGCAGGCCAGAAGAGGGCACCAGACTTCATTACAGATGGTTGTGAGCCACCATGTGATTGCTGGGAACTGAACTCAGGACATTTGGAAGAGCAGGCAATGCTCTTAACCACTGAGCCATCTCTCCAGCCCGATGGGGGCTGTTTTGGTTCTTACTGTTACTGGGATAGAGATGAAGGTGAATCACTTCATCTTCTTGGTGAGATGCAGGTAGGTCTGTAACATCACATCTACAAGTTAAGAGCTGTGTATCATCTTCCCTTTCTGACTGACTTGTACACCTTGGTCCGCCACTTTGCTTTGGCTGTAGAATAATGGACTCACACAGACTGCTTACCCAGGCCTCACTATTGTATGAGCTTTAGGTTCTGCTATGAGCCTAAGCCCTTCCCCTGTCCAAACACACACGCACAGTCTCTCTCTCCTTCCATCGATCCTGTGTTTTCCTCCCTCTTTCCTGCCTCCCTCCCTTCCCACCATGTCCATGTCCTGTAAGATTTCTCCAAATTCTCATGGAATTAATATTTTCCTGGTCACTCATGGCTCATCAAACTCTTCCCCAAATTTGCATGAAGGAATCATAAAACCCTTAGGAGTGTAATTGTTTGCTAAAGATTTTGGAGACGTAACAGACAGGCATTCATGCTGCTACTAAACAAATTTAATTTCATGGAACCTTCTTTTCAAGCTGTTTCTCCACTGGCTTGTCCTTAGAGAATAACCACAGTTCCCTCACCCCGTAAAATCCCCATTTACAGCAACTCCTCCCGCGTTTTCTCCCCACTCCTTCTCAGTGCCACTGTGCTCTCCTCCCCTCCCCTCTCTTTTTCTCTTTGTCCTTTTTATTCCCCCTTCTTCTTCCCTTCCTCTTTATTTTCAGATAGATAGGGTCTCCTGAAGCCCATGCTAGTCCTAGACTTGCTATGTAGCTGAAGATGACCTTGCATATCTGATCTTCTTACCTGCCTCTCCTGGTTTATGCATCAGTGGGCATTGAGCCTATGCTTTTGTGGATGATAGAGTAGCATTCTACCAAGTGAGCTACATCCCAAGCCCCAAGTGCAGAGGATCTTGCTTGCCTCTCCTTCTTTTATACTAAGATATTAGATAGCTACTCATGCCTTCAGGGTCATACTATCTTGTACCAATGGCTATTTCCCCGGTGAGGCTGCTGATGCAATTTGTAAGAAAGTAGCAACAGTACCTAGTAGCTATGGCAACAGAGCGAGAATCACACCTTTGCTCCTTCCGTGAGGAGCTCTGTGCTGGGTCCTATCTAGTTCTCACCACAAGCCAGTGAGGTAGTCTAGCATCGTTAGTTTCATTTCGGTGTTGAAGTCAAAGAGCAGAAAGGATTTTTTTTTTCAAGAGAATCTTTAAAACTTAGTGCCTAGTGAGTTCTTTTGTATTACTTCATCAACCCTCTACAAGTTAAGGATAGTCATTCTCATTTCAAAGAAAGTAACATTCAAAACAGAAAACTTAGGAGGTTTGCTCAAACCCTCAAAATAAAGAATGAGCATTGAAAGGTATTGACATAAAAAAATACCAACACAGCTTTGGAAAAATTTGTTCTGAGTCAACTATGAGTGAACGGGAATCAGAGTTGTTCTAGACAACTTGTGTTATGGGAAAGTTTACATGTATGTAAGTCTCAGAAAAGGGAGTTGACTCTCTCTCATTTAGGGTTGAGGATGCCAGGTGAGTCCAGTTTAGCCCTACATCCCAAGAGTTATTATCTTAAAGTGAAGAGGACGTTAGGTCAGCTAACGAGGTTAATGAGACAGGGCAAGAAAAAAAAGACCAGAGTCCAGGGCAGTCTGGGTTCTGAATCTGTAGCAGCCCAGCTCTCTGCAATCCCTGTACTCCATTCGGCTGAAGGCAAGCAGGCGATGCAACCTTTACTGCAGTCTGGCTTCCTCAGGGACTTTCAGGTCACTGTGAAACTGCACAGTTAAGAACTAGGGCTCAGGGGCTTTGGAGAAAGTCAGGGTGTGAGTTGGTGTTCTCTACCAAGTCTTAGCATCCAAATCCACAGCTTCTTTCCTAGAGTCCCTAATAGTTCAACCCAGTATCACATTCCATACCTTTGCCCCGTTTTACGTTTTCTCCTTTTTCCAGAGTACTATCTACTATGTTTCTTTTATCTTTCCTTGGGGGGGGGGGCAGTACTAGAGGTTGCTACATTCATGCTCATTCCCTCCACCTTTTCCAAATAAGTTTCAAAACAGGTCTCCATAAGTTGCTCACGCGGGCCTTGAACTGTGGTCCTCTTATCTTAGCTTCCCAAGTAATAAGAATACAGGTACGCTTCCCCGGACCCAACTTCTGTGTAGCATGTTATATATTCAATTACTTTAAAAGAAAACAGAGTGTCAGTTTCTTGGGGCAGATATATTTCTGTCTGTTTTAGTTGCTACTGATATTTTCAGGGACTTATCCATTGAACGAAGTAGGTGCCCCACAAGTAGTTCCTGAGAAAGAATGTGTGGGGTGGCTGACATAGAGGGTGGGATGCTCGAACCGTGTCCCAGAAGTTACTTCGGTAACATTTCAGATCCTGTCCTTTTTTCTCCGTTTCCAGTTTCCTTCCCCAACTCCTTTAAGCAGAAGAGAGGCTGCCGTTTAAGTTTTGGTTAACTAGCCATGAGACCCAAGTTTTCTGTAACGTTTCAACTGGAAGAAGAGGACATACGTCCTTAAACAGAGAAGGCCTGCTGAGAGCGCAGCCATCCTGTTCTCGTGGAGGAGCTGAAGATGCTGAATCCTGGAAAGACTCCAGGACACGACGGTTTGGATAGTGTGAAAAGGTTCTAAACGGGATCAAACACTTGCTGGGGGATTGTGTTAGTTGCTTTTCAAGGTTGCAATGCCAAAATACCTGACAAGGCAATTTAAGAAAGAGTTCGTTTGGGCTCCAGGTTAAGGGTGCAGTCCGTCCCGGCAGGGAGGCGTGTTAGTGGGAGCACTCACCGCGAATCACATGGCACCTGCAGATAGGAAACGGAGTGATGAGCGCTGCAGCTCAGCTCGCCTTTCTCTTTATAGTTAGTCCACAATCCTAGCCCATGAAATGGTGCTGCCCACACTCATGGTATGTCTTCCCTCCTCAGTTCAACATTTTTGGGAATCATAGGCACGTTCAGAGGTGCGTTTCCGTGGTTATTCTAAATAAAGTCAAGTCGACAATGAAGATACAGCATCCTAGGAAACCTCACACACCGGAGTCCTATACAGGTCCTCCTTTCCCATCTTCTTCTCTGCCTTTCCCGTGGGTAAGTTTAATCGTCTCCACTTTGATGTCCGTGCCTTCCTCATGAGCCTGCTCCCTGATTGTATTCCTTCATTCGCACGGCCACCTTTTCCATTTAGAAAATGAAGACAACTGTTACCTTGAAAGCTCGTCTGAGAGGTTCTAGCCATGGTAGCTTCTTCTGCATACCTAGCTGAATCACGGTCTTCCTTTGTAGGGGGAGGGAGTCACTGACAGATTTCAGAAGGATACACACAGAATGGCAATGGAGAAAGAGGACATCTGCCTACCCAGCCAGATCAGCTCCGTCAACCTTTGGAAACAACGGGATGACGAATGTCATAGTCCAAACACCTCACATTTGAGAGAACTATATTTCAAACAACTTCAGTGGGGTTTAGAAGAGATTGTTGAGCTCATAGCAAAAACTCTTGAGAAACAAATCATAAGAGAGAAGTTTTAATATTAGAAGCTTGCATCAATATTTAGGTAAAATATTTTTATTACTCCATAATTTTACCTCTTTATAATTCGAATCTTTTATATTGTTGAAGCGACTCATTAACATTTAGAAAAATGATAACTTTTTTTGCTATTTGCTGTTTTGATCTTTATAAGTTTTAAGCTATTACTATAAATTTACCTAAACTGTGAGTACATATGACTTTAAAAAACTATTATTTCTATTTTGTGTATATAGGTGTTTTGCTTTCCTGCATGTATGTCTGTCACATTTATTCCTGGTACCCGAGAAGGCCAAGAAAAGGGGGTGAGATCCCCTGGAATTAGAGTTATAGAAGGTTGTGAGCCACCATGAGGTTGCTGGGAACTGAATCTGGGTTCTCTGCAGCAGCAGCCAGAGCTCTTAACCACGGAGCCATCTCTCCAGCCCTGCACGCCATTTTGTTTTGTAATGTGCATTGATGTTTTTGCCTGTATGTATGTCTGTTTGAGCGCTGAATTCTCTGGAAGTGGAGTTACAGACAGTTAGGAGCCGTTCTATGGGAGCTGGGAATTGAACCTGGGTCCTTTGGAGGAGACACTAGCGCTCAGGACAGGGCCTTACTATGTAGCCAGATTGTCCTTTATCTTGCAATCCTTCTGTCTCAGCCTTCCAATTACTAGAAGTATAAGCAGGCAACACCACGAATAGCTGAATTTGTATCTTGAATTAACTAAAAATTAAATGTTAATTCATTGATTCAATAAATATTATCAAACATTAATTTCTCCAGGTACTCTTGAAATGTATAAAATAACAAGCGTCAATATGAGTCTCTTTTAGTTAGGGTTTGTATTGCGGTGAAGAGACACCATGACTATGGCAACTCTTTTTTTGGTTTTGCTTTTTTTGTGGGGTACACCTATAATCTAAGTGGTTGGCGGGCAGAGACAGGATTGCTGAAAGTTCAAAAGTTCAAGGCCTGCCGGGGCTACACAGTGAGATCCTATCTAGAATAAATAAACAAAAAGAGAGGGAAGGAAAATGTGAGCTTTCACAAACGGGCACACACGCTTCAGTATCGCCAAGCACTTCTGTGTAGACAGGGATCACGCCAACTCGTATAGCTGCAAGGACACACGCAGGCACTAACTCATCCTGTTGGCTGAGTGCCCCGGGAATTTTCAACTCTCAGTGTGGATTCTCTATCTTCCAGCTACTTTACCCACTTGGGCCGCTTCTCCCTGGACCTGCTTCCCTTCTCTCTTCCCTTCTCTCCTTCCCTGGGACTGTGGAGTCACAGAAGCCTGGACCTGCCGGCGGCGTCTACTCTGGCTGCTTGCACTTTTTTTTTTTTTTCTTCCCAGTCTCATGTGGTTGGTATACGGTTCACCACCTCGAGGGCCAGGAGCTTCTGCTTGGAGCTTGTTGGGAGGGACAGTAAGAGGAGGAGCAGCCCCTTAGCAGAATGCTGGACACCACACAGCACAGCTGGAGGCGGTGGGGCTTTGAGACAGCACAGGACAGACAAGTCACTGAGAGAGGATGCGGTGTATGGGAGACAGAGCTGGAGCCGGGGAAGGGCAGCACAGTGGCTTCCTTCATCCCTACGCGGGACGTAATGGACACACCATCGGCACCTCAGCCAGGCTCACCCAGGCAGCACCTGGAGCTGTGGACGCTGGCTGGGATTCAGATCCGCAGCTGCCTGGTTCTCAAGCCCAGTCTATTTCTTGTGCACAGGCGGCCGTCTGAGGGGACATCTGCTCTGGGACTCGGAGAACGGTACAGGGACCTCCAGAATAAATTAACTGTCTTCAGAGCAGTGTAAAAGAACAGACAAAAATGAGAAACACAGAGAAGACGGAGGAAAAAAAAACCCAGCAAGTTCTCCCCAAACTGGATATCATTCTGGGATGGAAGAGTATACAAAAAGATGCTGGAAACATGGCTGTTCTGACAAGAGCCACCTGACCAAACATCAGCTATGAGTTCTTGCTTTCAGCCAACAATGTCAAAGAATTCCAGAACTGTGCTGCTGCTGTTGCTGCTTAGCTGCAAAAGCTGAGCTACTTCTCAGTTCTAAATGTCTCCAGGACAGTCATGCTGTGAGCTCTGGAGTCTCAGTTTTGCTTTCTGTACTTGTTCGTGATCCAGTTGATATCGTCAATGACTTTGCAGGATGCTCTCGGGGAGCCCGCAAACCCTGCCTGACAGCATGCTTTTAGTGGTCCTGGATGCCATTGGTTGGCAGCTGCTGGCAACAATGCAACACGTAATAGTACAGCTGCAGCGGTATCCGAACAAGCTCTGCTTGGGGTAATGGGGCCATCTGTGAGTCCCAGCCCCGCCTTCCCCGGCCGATGCCAACTCGAGACTATGTGAGCGACCACAGCAACTCTTATAAAGGAAAATATTTAATTGTGGTGGCTCGCTTACAGTTCAGAGGTTTAGTCCATTATCATCATGGCGGGGAGCAGGCAGACATGGTGCTGGCTATGTCGTTATCTGATGTGGGAGTGATTTCTTATTAATAAAGAAACTGCCTTGGCCCATTTTATTGGATAGAAAATTAGGTAGGCGGAGTAGACAGAGGAGAATGCTGGGAAAAAGAAGCTGTGTGAGGAGTCGCCATGGTTCTCCCGCTCCAGACAGACGCAGGTTAAGATCCTCCCTGGTAAGCCAGCTCGTGGGCTACACAGAATATTAGAAATGGGTTAGAACAATATGTAAGAGCTAGCCATAAGGAACTGGAACTATCCGGGCCAGGCAGTGTTTGAAAGAATACAGTTTCCGTGTAATTATTTCTGGGCATAAGCTAGCCATGCGGGCGGCCGGGTGCCGGGGACGCAGCCCTGCCGCCGCTCCTATTTCAACAGATGGCGCCCAGACGTGATGGCTAAATCCACTTAAAAACCTGAGAAGGCTTAAAAATAAGGGAGAGAGAGTTTAACACAGATTTTTGCTGTTTTGTTGGTGGCGTTCTGTAGAGAGATTCCTGATTCAGCAACAGCAAAAAAAAAAAAAAAAAGCCGCGTCATTTTAAAGCGCTGCTTCCTGGAGCTATGCTGCCAGCGTGAACTCTGGCTTTAAAGCATTTCAAGGCTTTTATGGGACTGGATGTTTGTGTTCCCGCTTGGGATCGGAGGAGAGTGCTCTGAGACTGTGCCGATGGCTCAGCGCTTCCCGCCTGCACCTGGGCAGACGGCAGAATCAGGCTTAGGCAGGCGGAAGAGCATGGCGGATTCCTGCCGCCATACAGAGACGCATTTTCAGACTGCGCAGTGCTCTGCGTGTCAGATTTGGCTGTAACTTGGATGAAAAGAGTTTCTGTGCTGCACACTCAGTCTCAGAGTTAAACTGCTGATTGCGGCTCCAATGTGGACTGCTGTGTGCCTGGAACTGTGGTGGCTCAGGGGCACCAAATGGCTCTGAGGCAGGAGCAGCTTGGCTCAGCTCTGCCATGCTGATCTGTGCTGGTCTCAGGCAGGAACTACCGTAATTACCTTAAAACCGTGCAGTTAAGGTTTAGACTGGGCAGGACACAGGCAGTACCGTATTACCTGTACATGGTGCAACTTAAGTTTTTAAGAACTGTTTAACATTTTAAGAAATGCTCCTGGATAGTGAAAAAATTACAGATTCACAATAAAACAGATTCAGACAGACCACTAAATGGATCACAATGTTGGATGAGTGTACGTAGGCTTGAGAGAGAAAAAAAAAATAGAGAGAGAAAGAATAAAGTTAATGCCCTTAAAAAAAAGGGGATAAAGTCTTTAAAGAGACAGAGTACAGATAGTTATAGATTAAGAGAAATAAAGTAAATATAAGCCACGTAAAAATGGAAAATTCACAGAGAGTCTGGATTATGTACATTGTGTTTTCTTTAAAATTTTTGACTGTGAAGGAGCTAAGTACAGAGAGACATTTCATTACATGGGCTGCCAAGCTAAACCAAAATGGATATAAGGGTATTATGATTTCAGAATTTGGGTCTAAGGATATGATGCTTTGGAGAGGGTCTTCTTTTGTTTTTGCAGAGGATGAGACCCTGTGGATTGCATCTATTCCGATTTGGTATGATAGACCACGCCCTCCTGAAAGGTTGCTGTGAATACCCTCAAAAAATTGCTTCGCTCAATTGCCAACTGAGATGAAACTAGCATACAGGTTATATCATGAACAACCTAATTAACGACGCCCCTATTCAGCAGGAAGCAGTTTGTAGAGAAAAAACTACGCCCATGTTCCCAAATATTGTTTATAAATGTTCTTTTACATTTAAAGGGGGATATGATATAGATATGAATAATTTGCATTGGTATGGATTTTATGGTCAATTTTGTTATATGTATATGTATTTTTGATCTTGATTAAGGTATTGTGATTGTGTAGTTCATTTAAAAATGTAATGTATAATTAGGAAATATAGGTTGTTAATGGATAATCATCGCTAATACTTAAGCTTGTAGTCATGTTAGTTAGATTTTCTAGATATATAGAGAGATATTTTAGTTAGATAGGCATTCTTCATATCTTTCAAAGGCTGCAGAATATGGCATTTAAGATATTTTAATAACTTAGGGTTTTTCATGACAATGAGACACATTTGCTCCTGGCAGCACCAATCTATTTCAAGAGGAAGATGGGCATCGAAGAGAATCCTTATGGAGTTTGATAGCCATTTGGGCAAGAAACTGCTCTTGCCTGGACTGTTGCATAAACTGGACACAGAGAACCCGCAGAGAGAGGACTGCTGAACTTGCCTAAAGGTGAGATGACCTTTTGGGGTTCCTGCTTCATGAAAGAGTCTGTGAGACATTCTGCAGGACACAGCAAAAAGTGACTGAACTGTCTTTGGAATTTCTTGCTTGATGAGAATGTCTGCTGGATACTATGGGCCTGTAGGCCGAAGATGGATGCCCCAACGGTACAGAGGAACTTTGGGTGACTGTCCAGGCAGCGAGATGTCTCTGTCATTTCTAGAGTTTTCTTATTTCTTGTTTGATAGGTAATATTATATCCTTCTGGAGTCTTTGATGGAGTTGAAGAATGGTTAGTTATAGTTTTCCTTAGTTATGATAAGAGATAAAATAGATATAAATATTGTAACTGTAATTCTTACTTGATAACTGTTTTGTTATATGTAATTTTACTATGTTAAAGTTAAAGCCTTTCTTTTTTGTTTAAACAGAAAAAGGGGAAATGATGTGGGAGTGATTTCTTATTAATAAAGAAACTGCCTTGGCCCATTTTATTGGATAGAAAATTAGGTAGGCGGAGTAGACAGAGGAGAATGCTGGGAAAAAGAAGCTGTGTGAGGAGTCGCCATGGTTCTCCCGCTCCAGACAGACGCAGGTTAAGATCCTCCCTGGTAAGCCAGCTCGTGGGCTACACAGAATATTAGAAATGGGTTAGAACAATATGTAAGAGCTAGCCATAAGGAACTGGAACTATCCGGGCCAGGCAGTGTTTGAAAGAATACAGTTTCCGTGTAATTATTTCTGGGCATAAGCTAGCCATGCGGGCGGCCGGGTGCCGGGGACGCAGCCCTGCCGCCGCTCCTATTTCAACAGTTATCAGAAGGCAACAGAAAAATGGACTGTGGGTGAGTATAGGAAACCTTAAATCCTGCCCGCACAGTGACACATTTCCTCCAACAAGGCCACACCTCCTAAGAGTGCCAATCCTTGTAAACTTATGGAGGGTCAAATACCACAGTCATAGACCTAAGTCCTCTGTTCTTGTACCATCCATGAAGAAATGCTTATAGAGTCTACTTTTTGTATTAGTTTGGTAGTCCTGTGTTGTAAGAAGGCTGCTAGAAAGTTCCCTGCTGCTCGGCAGCTCAGACTCGAAATAATCACACAGAAACTGTATTATTTAAATCACTGCTTGGCCCATTATCTCTAGCTTCTTATTGGCTAACTCTTATATCTTAATTTAACCCATTTCTAGTAATCTGAGTATCTCCACGAGGCTTACCAGGCAAAGTTCTAGCATTCATCTCCAATGGGGATACATGGCTTCTCCCTGACTCTACCTTCTTCCTCCTAGCATTCAGTTTAGTTTTTCCTGCCTAGCTAAATTCTGCCTTGCTATAGGTTCAAAGCAGTTTCTTTATTCATTAATGGTAATCACAGCATACAGAGGGAAATCCCACATCACCTCCCCTTTTCTGTTTAAATAAAAGGAAGGTTTTAACTTTAACATAATAAAATTACATATAACTAAGGAAAACTATAACTATAAATTCTTCAACTCCACCAAAGACTCCAGAAAGATATAATATTACCTAAGTAAACAGGAAGTACATCGTAAGCAACTTCCAAAACTCTAGAAGTGACAAAGACATCTTGCTGCCTGGACAGTCACCCAAAGTTCTTCTGTACTGTTGGGCCATCTATCTTCAGCCTACAAGCCCATAATATCCAACAAACTTTTCCATGGATGGAAGCAGGAAATTTCAAAGACAGTCTCACCTATATTGGCAGTTTGTCAGTCACTTTCTTTTGTGTCTTGCAGAATGTCTGGCAGACTCTTTCATAAAGCAGGAACCCTTAAGTTCTGTCTCACCTTTAGGCAAGTTCAACAGTCATTTCTCTGTGGGTCCTGCATGTCCAGTTCATCAAGTAGTCCAGGAAAGAGCAGTTTCTTGCCCAAATGGCTAACAAACTCCATAAGGAGCCTCTTTGATGCCCGTCTTCCTCTTGAAGTAATTGGTGCTGCCAGGAGCAGATGTGTCTCATCTTATTCTGTAGTCTCTAAAAGGTTTGAAGGATGCCTATCCATCTGAAATACATCTCTGTACATCTAGAAAATCTAACTTATATGACTACAAGTTTGATTATTATACATTACATTTTTAAATGAACTATGCAGTCACAATACCTTAATCAAGAGCAGAATATCTATATCTACACACACATACACACACACACACACACACACACACACACACACACATATATATATATATATATATATATATATATATATATATATCACAAAACTGACCTTAAATTTGTATCAACAAACCAAGATCCATGCCATTGATAATCTTCCCTCTGGACCTGTGTGTATCTATATTAGTTGTTTTTGTGTTGTTGTGATCAAACATCTTACCAAAACAGCTTAGGGGTGGGTGTTTAGTTGGAAGTGTCACCCCAGCACCTGGCATCCATATACCCAAAGAGTCTGAAATGTTCAAGTGGAAGTTTTATCCCAAGTCCCCTCCCCTCAGAGTTGCCTCAGTCCAGACTCCACCTCCAAAAAAGCCCACCAAATAATGACCCCTTCCCAGAGATGCTCAAGACCACTCCCACATGGTATTTAAATTTAACCCAGAGAACAAACAAATGGTTTTTCTGTCTTTTTTTCCCCCCAGTCTCCTCTTCGGGGAGCTGGAGGGCCACACAGGTGTTTTTTTTTTTTTTTTTCCTATTTTGATTTTACTTGGTCTGATTTGGATTATTGCATTGGTGGAGAGGCTTATCAGGGTACAGAAACTTTTCAATGGGGAGTCTTTATTTTGGCTTATGGTTTCAAAGTGTGCAGTTGACAGTTGATTGGCCTGCTGTACTTGAACAGAATAGTGTGGTAATGAGACTATGTGACAAACAGCCATTCACTTCATGGCTGACTAGGAGTCATCAATCAAGGCAGGAAGTGGCTAGGGATAATATACCTCCCAAAGACCTGGCCTGCTGACCTATTTTCTCCAGCTAGGCCCCATCTTCTAAAGTTCCCACAATCTTCCAAAATAGTGGGACCAGCTAGTGATCTCACATCCCAAACAGGAACCTGTGAGGGATATTCAATATTTAGCCTTAACAGTGTACAAATTTCCTCTTTCCATAAGGACACTGGCCACATTGATTAAGATCCAGATTATTGATTCATTTTATCTTAAACTTTATTTTCAAGACCTCCCTATACAAATATAGTTACATGATGGGTATTGGAAGTCAGGTCTTCAACATGTGAATTAATATGGGAACATAATTAAGTCCATAACAGTTATTCTAATGTATATTTTCCATAGATCTCAAGCTACCTGTCTAAAAATAACAAAATGCCTCTCAGCACATCTATTATACCATTTTTGTGTGACTACACAGTATTAGTCTGGGTATTAGAACTAGGTAGGAATATATCTACATTTTTAGAGTACTGGTGATTTTTATCAACAATTACATATGGACCAAGTTTTCCCCAGAGCTACAAAACAGCTATTGGGTGAGGGAATTCTTTTCTAAGAGTTAAGATGTTTTGGAAATGAATATTATATAACTGAGCATGACTTAAAGGAACTGCTAAAATTGGGAGCTAGATTTTTAACAAGAGATTAAAAGTTCGCTGTCTTCTTGCTGAGCCCATTTACAAACTTGGAAGAGAAGATACAGGTAAATAGGGGAGACACGCCCCACCCCTATCTTCATCGTGTGATTAGAGAGCATGCCTAAGACTATTGCCCATGTCCCTTTGTATCTGACTTGATGCTAGACAGAGCTAGGACTTGATAGGCCAACCATAGCCTGGTTGCTAGGGGCGTAATCAGAGGATGAGAGGTGGACAAGCAAGATGAGGGTGATGGGCTTGTTTGGCACTGCCAAGAGTGTGTATTCAGTGACGATAGCATTACTGACTTTGATTAAGTTGATGATGGGGCTTCTCAGGAGGAAAATGAAGAGACACAGGACTCTGTAGTCACACAAAAAATGGTCTTAAGTATTAGGATGGTTTTTAAGTATTATGAAACCTAAACTGGTTACGATTTGCTTATCAAGCAAAAGTCTTCCCATGCAAGCCTGATGACTTGAGTTTGCTCCGCAGATCCCATAAAAATCTGCATGTGGTGCTAACAGTGTAATCCCAGCACTCCTATGGTGAAACAGAAGGCAGAGACAGAATTGTCCAGAAAACTGAAGATTATCCAGATTGGAGTACTCAGAGAAGAAGATCAAAAGATGGGAGAAGAGAAACAACTCCAAAAAGTTGTCTTCTGACTTCCACATGAATATTGTAGTGTGTCACACACACACACCACACATACTACACACACACATCACACACCCATAATAAAAATGAAACATTTGCATACAATTTAGTAGTGGGAATGGACTGGGATAGGGGTGGGATGTAAACAGAGTTTTTTGTTTGTTTAAGGTTTATTATGAATACAGTGTTCTGCCTGCATGTATGCCTGCAGGCCAGAAGAGGGCACCAGATCTCATTATTGATGGTTGTGAGCCTCCCTGCTGTTGCTGGGAATTAAACACAGGTCCTCTGGAAAAGCAGCCAGTCCTCTTAACCTCTGAGCCATCTCTCCAGCCTGGAAACAGAGTTTTAAGGCTGGAGGTCACTCAGCAGTTGAATGCTTACCTGACTTCCACTGGAAGTGGCATGCATGAGGCCTCAGTCCACAGCACAACAAAACCAAATCAAATAAACAAAACCCAGAGAGATTCTGTTAACTCCCTCTGACAATGGTTACACAGTAAGACATTCTGACTAGGAAAAGATTAACCTCCGTTTGGCAAATTGAAACAAAACCCCTAGCATGTGGGAAATATTCTGTTGACTCTAGGTGACAGTCCTCAGACTCAAGGCTGTGCCTCACTCAGCATCCCTGATGCTATCTGGCTCCCAGAAATCTTTTCTGTTTTAGCATGAAAACGCAGAATTTGCTCCCCAAAGTCTTTTAGAAAATTGCTTTAATCTGGAGCAGAAAATTAATATATAAATATGGCTACTTACCGTCCCTCCTTCAGTAGCGCTCAGCAGAGAGCCCCTCAGCTTTGTTTCAGTATGCACTGTGATTTGTATTATGAGCACCCGAAAGCACATCAGACGTGATGTGTGTTATGGTTTTCGTCTCTTTAAGAGACAAGCCACGGCCGCTCCCGGTGACCCCTACCCCCCCAACATCTTAGAGTCTCACTGTCTCTCTTGGGCCCTTCTCTCTCTCTCTCTCTCTCTCTCTCTCTCTCTCTCTCTCTCTCTCTCTCTCTCTCTCTCTCTCTCCTCTTCTTCTTTTTCTTCCTCTCTCCTCTAAGTAATAAATATCTAATTCTATTCTGTACGAGATGCCTATCTATGTGTTTTCTACCCACCGCCTGCTCAACCACTCGCTGCTGGGAAACAACACCTTCTGGGGACTTAATATTGCCTGCCCAGCTGCTTGCCGCATGACGGGACCAGCCCGCCCCACCGCAAGCCGCTTGAGTGGCTCTGCCGGGACCTGCCACGACTAGCTCGGAACCTGCTGGGCTCATGGCTGCTCTGTGGGGGGGCTCTTGCAGTATTTTTAAAAATGTGGGCTTGCCCCCTTTGCAAGTCTTCATAAACAGTTCGGAACATCAAGGAAGGTGCTTTTTTTTTTTTTTTTTGTTTTTGCTTTTGTTTTGAATCCTGTCTACATCTCATGGTGAGTCATAGCTGAAGTAAACAGGAGAAATGAGTTGCTTACTCTCTAAGCACTGAGCAGTCCGTAGCCTTGTAGAAACTAGTTTTGCTGAACTTGAACCTTTGGAGACAATGTCTGGCTGTGGAACATAGATTAGCCTTGAACTCACATCCTTGAACAATCCTCCTGCCTTAGTCTGAGTGCTAGGTTCATAGGTGAGTACCTCCATACCGGGTATTCCTCAGGGAAGAGTTTAGTCAGACTGAAAAAAGAGATTCTCTCTGTGGCTTCCCACCCACCCATCCTGTTTTTTGATTTCTTTTGAACTCAAACCACAGCTTTAGGTAGAACTTTCTAGAAGTTTGCTTATAGAAACAAGTCTACACTATGGCTACGAGTTACTAATCAAGGACCTTCCTTGTGTCATAGTTATTCTCCCACAAGGAGACACGTTCTCACTGGGAAAAAAATAATTAAAGTTAAGGACCGCAGACAAAGCTGAGCACGCCTCTTCTCTGAGTACTCAGGAGGTAGAGCCTAGAGGATAACCACAAATTCAAAGTTGGTGAGTGATGGCCTAAGTGTTATGCCCAGATCTGCAAAGTCCCCCAAAAACCGACAAAGAGACAGAGTCCCATATGTAAAAGCAAAGAGCCTTTATTTTACACAAGTTTGCAAATTTGGAGAGCCATGAGCTCAGTTAGAGTTGGGTTTTTATAGTACTAAAGGTGGGGATGAAGGATTTCTAAGGCTCAGGACCCCTGATTGACTGACAGTTGTCTAGGGGTGTCCTGGTGAGTGTGTGCTGGCAGGTGATCCTATCTACAAGGGTTGGAACGTTAGGCATTTCCTTTGGATGGTCTGTTCTTAGGTGGTGCTTGGGTAATCTCAGTTTGTGGTTCTTCCTGTAACCAGGTGTTGCCTCAGGGTAAACTACTGAGACTCAGGCCTCCATTAAGTTTATCATGGCTGAGTCCTACTCTGGCAGGTGATAATGATTGGAAGTTAAGAACTTCCTTTGGGTGGTCTGTTCCTATCAAATTTATCATGGTTGGGTCCTGTACTTCAGTAGTGAGTTTTAGGCCAGCCAGGGCTATGTAGGGAGACCTGTTTCAAAAAGCTACCACCATTACCACCAGTTCCCAAACCAACCAAAACCAAAATCCAAACGAGGAAAACCAAAACAAATCGCCAAAGCAAAACAACAAAAAACAAACAAACAAAAAAAACCCCACATAACAACCTTTGAGTAAAAGAAAAGCAAGAAAGTAGGACAACAGGCCGTGGCAAACTGGTTACGAATGATGAGGTTATTTTCCTTGTTTTTCTGACTTCGTTGCCTCAAATGACCGCTTCTCTCTTTTTTCATTTATCTATTAAAATCTTAATGTGTTTACCCTGTACCTGAATTCATCTAGATTCTAGACCATTGTCCTACACCAGGAGGGCTGACAGAGATGTGGATGTACTGCTGGTCTCACTGCTGCAAGCGCCTATCCCTGGTGCTTCGATCTGTGGAGTGGCCCCTAGACTGGGATCCTTCTGCTTAGTGAAATGTCTCTCCTTGTTTATTATCTATTGTCGATAGCTGGGTGGTGGTGGCAGCGCACATCATTAATCCCAGTCTACGGTAGGCAGCACCCACATGGCAACCCACAACTGTCTATAACTCCAGTTCCAGGAGATCTGGCACCCTCACACAGACATTCATGTAGGCCAAACACCAATGCATATAAAATAAAAATAAATGAATTAAAAAAAGAAAAGATAAGCAAAACAACAGCAAATTGTTAGGAACAATTAATGCATTATCCTGAACTTAATGGCTGTGTCTGAGGTGTCTCGCAAAGTCTTGTGACCTTCATTTTCCATGTTATTCCTTGTGTCGAACACTCTACACATCCACACAAAACACAACAACAACAACAACGACAATAACAACAACTCTCAATCCTCCCGACTCTTAACAGTCCTCTCTAGGATACAGATGTGTGCACATATCCAGCTTCAGGGTGTTTCTCTTTCTCTATTTTCTTATGGCAGGGTCTAATGGAGCCCAGGCTTGCCTCTGATTTGCTTTGTGACCAAGGCTGGTTTGAGCTCTTGATCCCCTTGCCTCTCTCTACTTTCCCAATGCTGGGACTATACATATTTGTCCCTCTCCCCCCCCCTCCTGCTGCTTCGAAAGTTAGGAATAGGAAACAAAATGTTATGTTGCTATTAGAGTGAACAGCTAGCTCAAGATAAACCTAAGTGTGGGTGTTTTCAAACGACCAAATCTCATTTTTTTTCTACAGCTAATTCAGATGGATATATCAGAAAGAAAATTAGTCCCTCTCCCCCCACGAGGAAAAGTTGATTAAAGTAGTTAAGGCAGCCATTTGCACAGATGACCTCGTTTCTTTCCCACAGTACCCCAAGGGTGGTTTCTATTATTGGTCTTTTTCGTTTCTTTTTTTTTCTTTCTTTTTTTTTTTCCTTTTTTTTTTTTCAGATGTGGAGACTCTCAGCAGCTCTACCAGGCAGAACTCTTACACCGAATCCCCAAGGCCTGGCTGCAGGCCCTTCATAGAAAGTTGATGTTTAACAAGTGTCTCATGAATGGGGTGAACGAATGACTGGATTCCCCAGGTTTTACCATGTTGACCCTGGATCTTTATCTGTCACCCAAAGCTCCTTCTCTCTTTTCCATTCTACCGCTATCACAAGTCTGCTACCTCATTTTTCATGGCATTCCATAAAGAATTAAGGTGCTGTGCAAATATATACATATGTATAAATGTACATGTATTATTCAACAGCATAAAAGATAAGCAAGGCAGTCAGGGACATCTTCACATTTTCTTTTTCTTTTTCGGATTCAGTTTCACTCCCTTTGAGAAGAAAACACTCTCTAGCTCTTGACACAGATTTTCCTGTGTAGGGCCACCCCCCCCC
>NW_026067902.1:21917886-21931622 GCF_014885135.2 Alexandromys fortis
CCGTAACACTGGCTACTCATTGGACTTCTTGATGTTGACACTCTGCCTTGGTGTCACTGGAGCAACTGATGAGGGGCAGTGGGCTTGAGGTGACTTGAGAGAAACATTCCTACGTGTTAGTCATAAGTCAAAGGCTGTATAACTTACATGCCTTCAAAGTTTTGGGCAATTTGCCCTCGTGTTTTCAACTTGTGATTTCCAAACTTTGCTCTAAGGACTTTTGCAAGTCAAGTTAAGATAAACCGAGACCAATTTAGGGATAAATGGAGATCAGACAGAGGTGGGACCCTAGGTCCCACTGCTTTATTTCAAATAGAGGGCTCTGAATCCATCTCCTTTATCATAATAACTAATTTATTTACAAAGAGCCGGGCAGTGGTGCTGCACGCCTTTGAACCCAGCACTAGGAAGCCAGAGGCAGGTGGATCTCTGTGAGTTCAAGTCCAGCCTGGTCTATAGAGCGAGTTCCAAGACAGATTCCAAAGCCCTAGAGAAACTCTATCTTGAAAACAACAACAACAAAAATAAAACAAAGTAAAATAAAAATATTTCCAAAGACACAATCTCACCCCAGAGGCTAGGATGGCCCCCAACTCCTGGCAATACTGCTTATATCTCCCTAGTGCTGGGATTACAGACATAAGTCACATTTTTTTTTTATTTCTTTTCTATTTGGCTTTTCCTTGTTTCTAAAATAATAGAAAGTCACAACTCTATGATATTTCCTCCCCCCTCCGGTTTTTGCATCCATCTCTTAAAACGTCCAAATTATTAGATTGCATCTAGCGGCATTCCTTGCTCAGTCCCATTTCCACTAGCTTCTGAAAAATGCAGGAATCCTCACTCTTTGCCTAGTATTCAAATGCATACTGGCTCTGTGAATTTTTCTGGGTCATCTTTTTAGTGTGTGGGTTTAAAAAAGATCTGCAAGTGAAATCAAGAAATAGCTCAGAGGCCAGCACTTATTTAAGGAGTTCCTGGGAATGGACGATGTATTCCACAGAGACATGGGCACAGTCGACCAAAGAGCCCCTTGGGCTTAATGCAGTGGCTGTAAGTCTTAATGACAGAAAAATTTATGCATGGTAGACTTTAAAAGATAAAACTCCAAGGCGGGCCACTTTAATAGATCCATGGCTTCTGGCTGAGAGGAACAGAATTTATGTACTTTTGTGAGTGTCTGGAAGAAGAGATTTTGGTTTCCAACACATCACTTTTCTGTTGAACTAGCTTCCCTCTTGCAGCTGTTTCTGAATTACTCTAACAAATCACCCAAGGCATTTGTCCAGGGAAAAGATGCATTTTAGCAAACCCTTTGGGGAACTGAAAGTCTAAGATTGGCCGACCTTGGTCAGGGCCTTCTTGGTGAAATCACATCACAGATGACATCATGAGTGAAAGTAGTGAGAGGGACAGAGAGAGGTCCCACAGTGGGCTAGCTACGGGATGAACCAGACTGGGAAGACCTTGCTCTTTTTATTACAACTTACTTTCAAGGTAGAACGAACTAACCCATTCCTCCCAGACCTACCATACATGGTAATCCACTCCTAAGGGTGAAGTTACTGTGAGCTAATATGTTCCACCTCTTCAACATCCCACCTCTTCTACACAGTCTAGGGTGAAGGTTTCCAGCACCCTGACCACTGGGAGACAGGGCCCATCTAAGCCATAACATTGCTTGATGATCTCACCCCTCTGTCCTCCTCTTCTCTGAGTGAGCTGTCAGTGCTCTGCAACATCTGGCCTCTCTTCCAAATGCCAGTTGCCTTCACTTTTGCTTTATTTCAAGAGCTCAGAGACAGCATCTGTTTAAGGAGTTCCTGAGAATGGATGATGGATCCCACAGAACCAAGAGTGGCTCCCTACCCTCAGTCTAACTCGCAAAGTCAAGTGTTTACTTATGTAAAGGGATCCTCAGAAGGTTGGAGGAGAGACTTATGGGTACTCCTGGTAATTCCATGGCAAGATATTGAGCAATGAGGGAAAACACACACACACACACACACACACACACCACACACACACACCTACCTTCAGGAGATACATAGATTTTCATATACCCTAGGGAATAGGTTCATGGTTATGGAAACTGAAAGACTGTATAAAACCCAGAAATTCCCTCCACCTTCTAGAATATGTGCTAGAGCAAAAGGCACTAGAAAAGGATATTTAAACTTAGGCCATGGCTGGACATGGAGGAGAGAGGGTGGGTGTGTGTAGGCATGGGGGATTTACAGAGAACGATGGTAGAGCATGAGGAGAACTTGGGACATTTCTTCTTGGGAAAATGGCTCAGATGCTTAGAGAAGTGCAGGACCAGGGAAAAGCCCAGAGAGCATAATTTTGTTAAATGTCAGGGAGAGGGGCTTCCCAAAGGTCATACTGCTGCCTGAGACTCTGGGGGAAGTAACAGCCTGTGTTTTCTTATGAGATTGGGGAAGGTGAACTATTAGGGACTGTCTGAGACATGCTGACATTCAGAGTTGGGTCAGTTCTTGCATCTCTGGTTCCTTCAGCAGTGTGCCTGTATTATCCCCTTGGCCTCCTAGCTCTTACTCTGTCTGTCCCCCGGGCGTTGACTCTGTGACCTTGGCTCTGTGAAGCACAGGGTTTGGCCACTGTGCTCTGTGCTCTGCTTGCCTCCCAGTGGGAGCCTTCTCCTGTGTGCGGCTTTCATTACGGTGAGCGGTAAATCTTTGCTTAAAGCATGTGTTTCGACGCCAAGCCCAGCCTCTGGATTATGAAATGTGATCCGTTTGTGCTGGCGACCTCAGACTGATAATCTTTTGAAGACGCTTTGTTTCCTTTGTGTGTGTGTGTCCAACGCATGCACAGGTAAGGAGACCAAAGGAGAACACCTGCTGATCTGCTGTGTCGCTCTCTGCCTTCTTCACTCGAGACTGGCTCTGAAACTAGCTGGCAGCCACCAAGCTCCAGTAATCCTCCTGTCTCTAAGCCTAACAGGTCGCGTGTAACAGGCGACAGGTTATAACCCCCCCCCCATGCGGCACAGCACACCCACACCAGCTTTCCAGCCATTTTAAAGTGTGAACACCTTCTCTGCTCTGTACGTTTGAGCTATTAGTTTCTTTTTTTTTCCACCAACCATCTTCTCAGCCCTCCAGACTGGCTATAGTTACTTTTTTTTTTCTAGTTATGTAACTGGAGTGAGGAAAGTATTTTATTTTCTGTTGATAAACCTCCTTCTTCATGCTCATCCCTCTACCCCCTTTGAGGCAGAGTCTCATGTAGCCCAGGCTTGCCCGGAACTTGCTGCCCAGTCAAGTGTTGTGTGGCTTTTCCTGCGGACATATCCCCAAGCATCCAGGACACTGATGAGAGACCATAGAAACGGTTCCACCCAACCCGGCTTAGTGAACCTGTGCATTTCTTGCAGTTCTTCCAGGAGTGTGGCAAGAGGTTGATGAATCACCAATAATTCAAAGGAAGCCACAGTGTCAGAAAGCCCATCCCAGCCTGACTGATGTCACCTAAAAGAGCTGGCAGTGCAGCTTGCAGTGGGTTCTGCTCCGTCTCCTCTGGCCTGCAGATGTCACTGCATTTGTAATATCTTGGGAACAGGAGCTAGAGGGGAAGGGCTTGTGAGTCTTGTAAGTTTTAGGAGCTTCCTGAAGCCTGTGAGTTTCGTTTACCTCCTGGGTCTAACAGGTTTCCTTCAACTTAGTGGAAATTGCTGTGCAACACTAAAGGATGACCTTCAACTTCTGACAGCTGCTTGCCTGTCTCCAGGGCTGGCATTCCAGGCATGCTTTCCCTTGCAAGGCCAATGCAGCACGTTTATCATCCAAAATGGTGACATGCTGTGTAGCAAAGCATTTTTCTTTTCTTTCGAGACAGGATCTCTCTGTGTAGTCTAGGCAGGTTGGGCTAGACTCACAGAAATCCACCTGCCTCTCCCTCTTGAGTGCTGGGACTAAAATTGTGTGCCACCATGCCGAGCTATATTTAAAACTTTTATTCTAAAGTTTTGACTTGAATTTTTTTTTGTTTTGTTGTTTTTTGTTTTTCGAGACAGGGTTTCTATGTGTAGATTTAGAGCCTGTCCTGGAACTCACTCTGTAGACCAGGCTGGCCTCAAACTCACAGAGATTCACTTGTCTCTGCCTCCCAAGTGCTGGAACAAAAACTGTCTGCCACCATCCTCAAGGTATATTTAAATATACACCAAGCTATATTTAAAACTTTTTATTTAAAGTTTTGACCTGAAAATATTTCTTACAGATACATTTTTATTTCATCTCTTTTTTCAGCTTTCTTTTTTTTATAAATTTCTAAAACAGACAAATTTGATCATCTTAAATTAGATAAAGTAATATAATTTTCTTTAACTAATGTCATTTCAGATTTTATACGGGGGCGGCAGTGACTATGGCAGACGGAATTCCAAAATGGCTCTGTGACCTTTTGCCCACCATCATTCCTCCAGGACATCTAGTGCTTTACACAGCGTAAGAGAATTTGGAGATATGATTATGGAGGTTAATCTGTAGACTATGACATGGGGTGTCTTCATTAGGGTTTCTATTACTGTGATGAAACACCATGACCACTTGGGGAGGAAAAGGGCTTAGGGCATCTTGTACTTCCAAGTCACAGTCCGTCACGGATGGAAGTCAGGGTACAATCCTGAGGGTAGGAATGAGAGCGGAAACCATGGAGGTGGAGGATCACTGCTTCCTGGCTTGCTTCTCAGGGATTGTTCCATCTGCTTTCTTACTGCACCCAGGACCACCAGCCCAGGGGTGGCACTGCCCACAGTGAGCTGGGCCCTCCCACATCCATCGTCAATCAAAAAAACATACCACACACTTGAGTACAGGCCACTTTGGTGGGGGCGTTTTCTCAGTTGGGTTCCCTCTTCCAAAATGACTCTAGTTTCTGTCAAGTTGTTCTATAAAGCTGGTCAGCACACGGGGGGGGGGGGGGGGGATTAGAGTCGGCCTAACCTACTCACATTCATATAAAGTCAGAGATTTGTAGCAAAAGGAAGACTTGGCATGTCCGTTGCTCTCTGAATGTGGAAGAAACCAAGGCAAGGGTTAGATAACAGCCTTCTGGAGACGTGAGCGACGTGACAGCCTTGAAGGAAACAGGAGTCTCCGTCCTCGTCATGAGAACTTCAACTCGACCAACTGTATGCAGGATCCCATAAGTGAATTCTGCCCAGAGCCCTGCCTTAGTTTGACGTTTTGAGTTCCGGTGCAGGTGAAACGGTCCTTGGGACTACAGGTCTTCAGATCATGAAAAACTAGGAGGGTGTTGTGTGCGTGTGAGTGCGTGCGTTGCGTGCGTGAGCGCTTGCGCGTGGCGTGGGTTTCCAGCTGGCCATTTGTCAGACTGCAATAGAAAACTGATTTCTCTTGTTTCGGCAGTTTTACTGCAGCCCCACCCCCACCCAGTGCATTGTGTAATTGGTGGCATCATGAGAAAAGGTTCAGGAGGCTTTATTTATTTTTATTTTAATTAAAAAAATTTCCATTTAGATTTCCATCCCCTCTGTTGGGAACAGTGCTGTGGGTGGTACTATTGATAGAATTCCCACAGATAATATTCTTTACTAACAGGACCTCTTCCCTTTCCCAATCTCCCCTCCCCCAACAAAGAACCTTCCATTCTGCAGCTGGTAGGCACAGCCACCGACTCTTAGGCAGGCTAGTTTGAGAACCAGTTCTGGCCAGTGCGATATAAATGGAAAATCTATCTGGATAGTTTGAGAAAAACTCCCCTTCTTAACAGATATGAGCTGAAGGAAAGCGTTCTGAGTGACACTTGTCACCTTTACCTTGGCCTGTGGTGTGAAGGTGGGGCCTAGCCTTGTGACTGTGAAGAGGAGGCCAAAAGAACCCCAGAGATAATGGGCAAGGACCTGTCGGGCTTAAGCCAATGTCACTGTTCGCAATACCTGACACGGGGGCCAGGGAGGTGGCTCACCAGCTTGCTGTGCAAACCTGAAGACCCAGATGGGATCCCCAGAGCCCACGTAAAGGCTGAAGAAAAGGCCTGATTACTCAAAGTCTTCTGACCTCTACGTGTGTGAGGTGACATAGATGGCCACACATACGTAATAACACACACACACACACTGACCATAGTAATACCTGGTACTTATTTATTTTTCTTTATCAACAACAAGCGCTTTCTGTAGGTTCTTTGGTGAGGCTGTTTCTTCCCCGCGGTGTGAATAACAGCCATGGTCGCAGTGCTGGGCCAGTGCAAACAGATACTTACATCTTGAGCTCAAAGAAAAGAACGATAGGGAGTCTAGGTTTGTCTGAGTGTTGATGCTCCTCAGAATATATCTGAATGACTGAAGAGTCCCCCACTAGGCCAGACCTCTTTAAAAATGCCACACTACCACCGAGTACAGCCACCCTGGGGACCTAGCTTTCAATCACAATGAACCTTCGAGGAACACATGAGCCTCACCCAAATCATAGCCGTGGTTCATTTTTTTTTTTTTAATGAACTGTAGCTGACAGCATATCTGACTGACAGAATTTTGGTTTTAAGAATGGAAATAGATTAACAAAGACAAAACTGGGGGCTGGAGAGATGGCTCAGCAGTTAAAAGCACTGACTGCTCTTCCAGAGGACCTGGGTTTAATTCCCAGAACCCACACGGCAGCTCACAACTGTCTGAAGATCCAGTTCCAGGGGTTCTGACACCTTCACACCAATGCACATAAAATAAAAGTTAAATAGACCATAAGAAATATTAAAAAAAAAAAGACAAAACTGTTAGGTTCGGATGGAGCGTGAGGACCCATCTCCCTTAAACTGGAAGCATTTGCCGTAACAAACACTTAAACTTTCTGTTGGCACATCTATCTTTGACTATAGATTGTTGTTGGTGTTTCTGTCCTGCCTGGTTTCTGTCCTCCCACCAGGTTGACCCACACCAATAGATCCTGAATTGGCAGGGTCTGAGGGGTATAGAAAACGGGGAGAAACATCTAGGGTGTCTGCATATGTTGGTTTATTTTAATGGCTGTTAGAAAAAAAAATAGTCCTACAGTGCAATACCAACTTAAGCTAGATGGCTAACCTGAAATCAAAGAGGGGAGAAGGTATGATTTTATTCAGGAAGGTCCTTCCTGTGTATGTATGTATGACCTTTGGCCCCAGTGAATGGAATCTCATTCTTTGAAGTCTTGCAGGGCTGAAGAAGTCCTTGGTAGTCCACATTAATACAAGCGGAGGTGGGAAAGTGGTACTCTTAAGACTGATAAGGCCAGAGCTTCCCAACACAAAGCCCTAATTGTGTGAGCTAAATGCTCGAGGATTTGGAAGAGTATGGGGTCTAGCAGGAGGGCGGCAAGAATTCTTAGCCTCAAAGACTGTGTCTAGACAAGATCTTTAGCTGTGGTTACTAATGCAGAGAATCGACCAGAAGCAAATACACAGATCTACTGAATCTTTGAGAGGCACTTTACGGTGAAAGATACCTTAAGGCTCGCCAACAATGGCGTGTAATTACCCAAGCCCAAAGACAATCCCTGGCTATGCAAACTTGTACAAATGTGCAGGGTTGCTAAAACTAGCAAACAACTCTCTCCCAAACACCCGCTTCAGATATAGGCATTGAACGTGATCGAAAAGCAGTAGCATACCTTACCTGAGGCCAGGAAAGGGTCAAAGGGAGCCCTTCATAAATGAAAGAACTAGGAAGTGAGAGACTGACCATTCAAAGATTCTCCCCTGAGAGGGCAGGAAATTAATTGTTTTAGTTTTATATTTTTCAATCATTATATACTAGGTATTATGGAAGGAGCTAGTCTGGTTTTTCTTAGAGAAACTTCCATCTCTATAAGATGTGATCTGAACAGGTAAACGTCTGTAATTGAACACAGGGAAGACAACGAGCCCGAGCTGTCCAGTGAGAACTGTCGATTGAATAAAACAAAATTAGAGAAATGATGGAGGTGGGTCTTGTAATAATAAAGAAACTGCCTCGGCCCTCATAGGACAGAAAATTAGGTAGGCGGAGTAGACAGAAGAGAATGCTGGGAAAAAGAAGCTGAGAGAGTCCGCCATGATTCTCCCGCTCCAGACAGACGCAGGTTAAGATCCTCCCTGGTAAGCCAGCTCGTGGGCTACATAGAATATTAGAAATGGGTTAGAACAATATGTAAGAGCTAGCCAATAAGAAACTGGACCTAGCCAGGCCAGGCAGTGTTTGAAAGAATACAGTTTCCGTGTAATTATTTCTGGGTATAAGCTAGCCATGCGGGCGGCCGGGTGCCGGGGACGCAGCCCTGCCGCTCCTATTTCAACAGATGGCGCCCAGACGTGATGGGCTAAATCCACTTAAAAACCTGAGAAGGCTTAAAAATAAGGGAGAGAGAGTTTAACACAGATTTTTGCTGTTTTGTTGGTGGCGTGCTGTAGAGAGATTCCTGATTCAGCAACAGCAGCAGAGAAAAAAAGCTGCGTCATTTTAAAGCGCGGCTTCCTGGTGCTATGCTGCCAGCGTGAACTCTGGCTTTAAAGCATTTCAAGGCTTTTATGGGACTGGATGTTTCTGTTCCCACTTGGGATCGGAGGAGATTGCTCTGAGACCTGCCGATGGCTCAGCGTTCCCTGCCTACACCTGGGCAGATGGCGGAATCAGGCTTAGGCAGGCGGAAGAGCATGGCGGATTCCTGCTGCCATACAGAGACGCGTTTTCAGACTGCGCAGTGCTCTGCGTGTCAGATTTGGCTGTAACTTGGATAAAAAGAGTTTCTGTGCTGCACACTCAGTCTCAAAATTAAATTGCTGATTGCGGCTCCAATGTAAACTGCTGTTTGCCTGTAACTGTGCTCAGCTCAAAAGCACCAAATGACTCTGAGGCAGGAGCGGCTGCTCCTTGCTGAACTGTGCTGATCTCAGGCAGGAACTACCGTAATTACCTTAAAACCGTGCAGTTAAGGTTTAGACTGGGCAGGACACAGGCAGTACCGTATTACCTATACATGGTGCAACTTAAGTTTTTAAGAAATGCTTAACATTTTAAGAAATGCTCCTGGATAATAAAAAAAAAAATACAGATTCACAGTAAAACAGATTCAGACACCGTTGGATGAATGTACGTAGGCTTGGGGAAAAAAAGAGAATATAAAGAATAAAGTTAATGTCTTAAAAAGAAAAAGGGTAAAGTCTTTAAAGAGACAGAGTACAGAAGTACAGATAGTTATAGATTAAGAGAAATAAAGAAAAATAAGCCACGTAAAAATGAAAAATTCACAGAGAGTCTGGATTATGTACATTGTGTTTTCTTTAAAATTTTTGACTGTGAAGGAGCTAAGTACAAAGAGACATTTTATTATATGGGCTGCTAAGCTGAACCTGCACATATGTTCTAAAGGTATCTTGACTTCAAAATTTGGATCTAAGGATATGATGCTTTGGAGAGGGTCTTCTTTTGTTTCCACAGAGGATGTGACCCTATGGATTGCATCTATCCCGGTATGGTATGATAGACCACGCCCTCCTGAAAGGTTGCTGTGAACACCCTCAAAAAATTACTTCACTCAACTGCCAACCGAGATGAACCTGACACACAGGTTACACCCTAAATGATCTGATTAACAGTGCCCCCATTCAGCAGGAAGCAGTTTGGAGAGAAAAAACTACGCCCATGTTCCCAAATATTGTTTATAAATGTTCTTTTACATTTAAAGGGGGATATGATATAGATATGAATAATTTGCATTGGTATGGATTTTAAGGTCAATTTTGTTATATGTATATGTATTTTTGAACTTGATTAAGGTATTGTGATTATGTAGTTCACTTAAAATGTAATGTATAATTAGGAAATATAGGTTGTTAATGGATAATCATTGCTAATAGTTAAGCTTGTAGTCATGTTAGTTAGATTTTCTAGATATATAGAGATATATTTCAATTAGATAGGCATTCTTCATATCTTTCAAAGACTGCAGAATATGGCATTTAAAATATTTTAATAACTTAGGACTTTTCATGACAAGGAGACACGTCTGCTCCTGGCAGCACCAGCTACTTCAAGAGGAAGATGGGCATCGAAGAGGATCCTTATGGAGTTGGATAGTCATTTGGGCAAGAAACTGCTCTTGCCTGGACTGTTGCATAAACTGGACACAGAGAACCCTCAGAGAGAGGACTGCTGAACTTGCCTAAAGGTGAGATGGTCTTTCGGGGTTCCTGATTCATGAAAGAGTCTACAAGACATTCTACAGAACACAGCAGAAAGTGACTGAACTGTCTTTAAAATTTCCTGCTTCATGGAAATGTATCTGGATACCATGGGCCTGTAGGCCGAAGATGGATGCCCCAACGGTACAGAGGAACTTTGGGTGACTGTCCAGGCAGCGAGATGTCTCTGTCATTTCTAGAGTTTTCTTATTTCTTGTTTACTTAGATAATATTATATCCTTCTGGAGTCTTTGATGGAGTTGAAGAATAAATAGTTATAGTTTTCCTTAGTTATGATAAGAGATAAAATAGATATAAATATTGTAACTGTAATTCTTACTTGATAACTGTTTTGTTATATGTAATTTTACTATGCTAAAGTTAAAGCCTTTCTTTTTTGTTTAAACGGAAAAAGGGGAAATGATGTGGGAATGATTTCTTACTAATAAAGAAACTGCCTTGGCCCATTTTATTGGATAGAAAATTAGGTAGGCGGAGTATACAGAAGAGAATTCTGGGAGAAAGAAGGTTAGAGGAGGAGTCGCCATGATGCTCCCACTCCAGACAGATGCAGGTTAAGATCCTCTCTGGTAAGCCAGCTCATGGGCTACACAGAATATTAGAAATGGGTTAGAACAATATGTAAGAGCTAGCCAATAAGAAACTGGACCTAGCCAGGCCAGGCAGTGTTTGAAAGAATACAGTTTCCGTGTAATTATTTCTGGGTATAAGCTAGCCATGCGGGCGGCCGGGTGCCGGGGACGCAGCGCTGCCGCTCCTATTTCAACAGAGAAATACACAAAAACAAAACACGACATTATCTCTGGTCCAAACCAGGAAGATCAAGCTTTCATATCCAATGAGTCGTTTGTAGAAATCAGAGGTAAGTGGAATAAAAATTTCATTTATTTTAGTAATATTTTATTTTATTTCTAAAAAAAATCCACACATGCCACAGCACACTTGTGGAGATCAGAGGAAAACTTTTTGGGAATGATTTCTACCCCCTCCACCATGCGAGGCCCTGGGATCAAACTCAGGCTTTCATGGTTGATGGCAAGCGCCTTCATCCACTGGGCTATCCCCTGCTTTTAAATCATGCTGTGGGAGTTTCGCCTAAATAGGGCCCAGCCCATGTGAATTATCCACAGCCCTTGTCCTCACGTACTGCAGGTCCTGCCTGCATCTCAGCTGGAATCTGCAGAGGAGGGACCAGTAATACATGCTGTTAACCATTTCCCTGGGATTCTTTTGACTGCTTATCTGACCCACCATTAAACTGAAACTAGTTCCTGTCGAGATTTACCGCAGAGTCCCCAGAACGGTGAAGAGTTTGAGAAAGACTGTGAGGTCTCTGGAGGCTGCTTAGGGAATTAAGTGTCTTGGATCAGAAGATTTTACTGTTGTCTGTTCTGGAAATGAGACCTCGGCCTTCAACCAGCCTCTCACGTATTAGCTGACCTCAGACCAGTTTCTATTACCAATATCCTAAACTAAGCTCTCAGTAGGTCAGGACTTGGTGACACAAACCTGCCACCCAGAACTTAGGAGGATAAAGGAGAAAGATCATGAGTTAAGACCAACCTGGATTACTTAGCAATTTCAAGGTCTCCCTGAGCTGCATGGTAAGACTATCCCCAACAACCAAAAACAACAGCAACAAATCAAACAGCAAAACAAAAATACCTCATCAATGGGCTGGGACATCTCCAAGTTTCTTTTGAGTGGCATGATTTTAAAACTAAGACGACAAGTGTAGTTTGCTGATACTCTTTTCTTCTGTATTAAGGTGCCTCAATCCTGGTACCCGAGAACATGCCAACGGCACAGGCCCAACATTGGGAATCTGACCGAATAAGCCTTAAAAAGAAGATGTTTGAGGTGGTTCCCTGTCTAGTCAGAGAGGCGAGGCATGGATTCGTCTTATCTATCTCCTGTTTAAGGGTCAGCACACTGGTCTCACCTTCTGTGGAAGACACAAATAAGAGGAACGAGGAAGGTCAACAATTCCCAAATACCAGTGAGTATAGAAGTCAGCAGAGGGCTGAGGAACTTGCTCTGCAAAGTCTGCACCTCTGGATTTTGATAATCAGGTCTTGGGTCTGGGAGTCTTTGTATTGGGTTATAGCCCTTTCTAAGCTGGTAAGTAAGCCAGGCAAGGAATATTTTTTTAAAGATTTATTTATTCATTATGTATACAGTGTTCTGTCTGCATGTGTGCCTGTAGCTCAGAAGAGGGCACCAGATCTTACTACAGATGGTTGTGAGCCACCATGTGGTTTCTGGGAATTGGACTCAGGACCTCTGGAACAGCAGACAGTGCTCTTAACCTCTGAGCTACTCTCTAGCCCAGGCAAGGAATATTTTTACCTTTGGCTGGGGATATAGACCAGTAGACAGAGGGCTTCCTGGGCACTAGTGTAGTCCTGGGTTCAAGGCCTAGCTTGGAGTAAGAATGGGTGTGGTGGTGCTTGCAGAGTGAGGTAAGTAGAGCTGGAAGTAGCAGAAGTTCAAGGCCAGAAACCAGAAAAAGTGTGAGGGGAGGTGGGTGGGAGAGATTAGGTGCTTTTCTGGAGTAAACCTGGTGACGTCTAGACACTTGCTAGGACACACACACACACACACACACACACACACACACACACACACACACACTTAAAATTTCAAGTTGATCCTCAACTACACAGCAAATTCCAAGTGATTAAGGCCAACCTGGGATACAAACCAGCACAACAAAAAAATGCCTCAGGTTGTCCTAGCACACAGAGCTGGATTGGAAGCCAGAAGCCCAGTGACTCTGACCTCCCCACTTGGAGAATGTGAGGTCTTAGGATTAATTTTGTGAGGAATAAATCACAGGTCTAAGCCAATCACAAAAGGGCAGGAGTTCGTGTTCCAGCACTAGGGAATGACAAAAGGGGTGCTCTGAGCCAAAGGAGTGGGCTTCAATTAGATGTTATTTGAGAAAACTGTTGCTTTCCTGCTTTGCCCCTCAGAAAAACCTGCAATCAAATGTCCAGGCTGTTTAATTTTTTATTCTCCATAATATCTGGGGACTCCTGACTTCGCTCAGCCTTTTCACACTTGGCCACGAGCTCTAGTTAAAAAGAGCAAAACCTGGTCTTCAAATGAGTCAGCTTCTTCTTTCTTTTCCCCAACAATATTTTTATTGATTATTTGGGAGTTTTACATAATGCACCCTGATCACATGTACTTCCCCATCTTCCCAGGTCCACACCCCATACCCTTATGACCTTCCCCCCCTAAAGAAAAGAAGAAAAGAAAAAGATAAAAAAAAAAAGAAAAGAAAATTGCTGAGTCCAGTTTGTGTTGCCCACATACTCACTGAAGAGCAATCAAACTCCCAGTGGCCAGCCTCTTAAGAAAACCAAGTTGAGTCCTTCCCTACCCTCAACCCCACCCATCAGAAGCCATCAAGTGTGAAGAGCTTTTCTTCAAGGATCCCTATCGCAGTTTTAGAGTTCTCTTTAATGGCTTCCTGCCCAGACTGGTTCTTTTCTTGGGGGAGGTGTGCGGGGGGGGGGGGGGGGGGG
>NW_026067902.1:21931703-21933080 GCF_014885135.2 Alexandromys fortis
GGGGGAGGAGGAGCTGTCACAGAAGCCCTCTATGTAGTCTGCAGTCATCAATCCCACCTCAAAAAAAGCTTCCTTGCCTTTAGTCCGCAGCGGCGCGGGTCATGGACTTCCGTATGGCTTCTGGCCACAGCACTGACAACAGACATCCACATGACCTCCAGCATCAGCATGGACCATGGACCTCCACATGGTCTCTGGCGGCAGTATAGATCACTGACCTCAGTGTGGCCTCCTGTGGGAGCACAGACCATAAACACTAACATGGTCTCAGGAGGCATCACAGACCATGAACATCAACAGAGATGAATCAGCTTCTCAGTGTGTATATGATTTCTACTTATGTAATAAACTATTATTTGTATGTATGTATTTTATGCACGCAGTGCATGCGAGCATGCATACACACACACACACACACACACACACACACACACACACACAGGCCACAGCCTGCTCTTGTATTTCTTACTTACTACTTTTAACTTTTGACTTCAGTATTAATGGTTTCATTTACTCATTTGTTTTCATTTCATTTCATCTACTCACTAATTTTCAGATATCAGCTGCATGCCCGGGAAGCCTTGCCCCAGAGAATGGGCAGAAAACAGGTCCATGGCTGATGCTTACATTCTCCTTGGAGAAACTGAACATGACTTGGTCATAATAAGCAACTCAATTGTTAATGGATGCTGGCTAGGGCATGGTGACACACCTTCAATCTCAGCACTCTGGAGGCAGAGGCAGGCAGGTCTCTGTGAGTTCAAGGCTGGTTTGGTGTACATAGTGAGCTCCAGAATAGCCAGGGCTACATAAGTAGATCCTGTCAAAAAAGAAAGACATTAAAGGGAACTAATAAGGTGAAATACCGGAAGGTAAGCAGATAGAAGGGCACGGAATCTGGAGGTCAGTATTAGCCTAACTCATATGGGGGTCAAGAAAGACTTCTGTGCTAAGGTGCTTTAATGTATTTTATTATACATATGTTAGACAGACATAGTAGTAGATTTTGTTGTGACATATTAATACAGATACATAATGCATTGCGTTCATACCCACCTCTGCTCCTCTCATCTCTCCCATTCTAGATAATACCCTCCCTCTTCCTAGCTGGCTCCCCCCTCTATTTCCATGTTGTATTTATTCATGTATCTCTGTGTGTCTATGACCCCCTGTACTTCCATGTTGTATGTATTCGTGTGTCTTTGTGTGTCTGTGACCCCCTCTACTTTTATGTTGTGTGTATGTATGTGTCTGTGTCTCTGTGTGTCTGTAACCCCCTCCACTTTTTTTAAAAAAACATTTATTTATTTATTTATTTATTTATTTATTTATTTATTTATTATGTATACAATATTCTGCAGGCCAGAAGAGGGCACC